>NW_026038415.1:0-22468 GCF_023373825.1 Bactrocera dorsalis
TGGTTTGATATTCGAAACAGAATTTGTATCGGTTTTGGGTGTCACGGAAACTAATTTTATCGGTTTTGCTATCAGAAACAAAGCAAGAAGATAGTCGCAATTTAACACCCAGATGCGCCTTTATTCATTCGATAAATTTTATCTCTTACAATCTTTCCTTAATTCGGAATTCATTGAAAACTTTTTTATTCATTTGCAAGTTTTATCACATTAGTAAAAAGCCGATTCGAATATTGATTTTGCGTATGTTCGAAAAGACGAAAATCCAAACAGATTCTGTGACACTATTGAAAATCAGAATTGGTTGGTTGGGTTACCAATTCTGACAGCTAAGCAATTCTGTCTTGCATTCCACAACACCCCTGAATAAGTCTTGAATCCCTAAAAGGATCAAGTCGTATCAATACTACCCATAATCCTGTACATAAAATTTGCTTAAAAAAAATAAAAAATTACATTAAAGATATTTTAATCTATATATATAAAATAAAGTTGTTGTTAGTTACACCATTTATAACTCAAGAACGGCTGAACCGATTTGGCTGGAAATTGGTGGGGAGCTGGCTTAGAACCAGGGTAAGGACATAGGAAACCTTTTATCTCTTTATGTCAAAATTTAATACAACTCATAAATACAAACATTATATTTCAAATCATTAGCATTTGTTCAAAATTCATGTTTGTAGGAATCATTTGAATATATGCGTACAATTTTAAACAGACTTCCTCAAAAATAATACAATTGCTAATAGTAGGGGAGCCCGGAGTGCTAAATTTGCAGTTACTGGAGCGTCATGGAGACTTACTAGATTGTCAAGATAACGTTTAAATAAAAAGAAAGTCTAGGTGAAGTTTTCCATTTTAGTGGGGAGAAGAGCGGGAAATTGGTGTCAAAAATGTAAAAAAAAACAGTCACATGAAAATACTCAAGCGCGTCAGTCATTTATGGTATATACGCGCATTGTATTTCTGATAGTCGATATATATTAATCTGACAATCAAGTCAGGGTTGAAGGCCGTAATGACAGGTTAAAAAAAAAAAAAATAAGTTACTCGAGCGCGTCAGATTTTCTAAGCGAATGTTAATGAACCTCTAAAAAGTGTACCATTTACTATTCTGACAATTTCGACGTGGACAACAGTCATTTATTGATTTTAAAACTTGTAAAAAAAAAGGTGACCTTGAGATACTCGAGCGCGTCAGATTTTTATACAGTGGGATGAACTTGATGTCAGAGTCTTCCCAAAAGATAATCTGACAATTATATAGAGGCATATTGTTAATTTGACGATTTAAAAGTGGAAGAACTCTGTTTGGTTCTTGTTTTTGTTACAGGATGTAATAAAAACAGTGTATACATAAGTATGTATATGTATACAATATTATATGTATTATGTATATTGTATACATATACATATGTATATGTATAGAAAATTTAATAATTTATTAATATGAAAATAGATCTAAATATTAATAAAAAAAAATTTAGAGTTTGTGGAATAAACTTTTTTTTCATACGTTTCTTCGCCACAGTAAACACATTTGACACTAACGTCACTCATTTTTACAATGGATGTAAAACTGATCGCTGTAAACGAACGAAACAAACAAAAGTGTCAAGCGTTTACTAACAACAACCACGCTATGGTGATTAGTACGCTTGACCTTTTATCGACGATTTTACCTGTATCGCCCCACGGAAATTGTCAGATTATATGATTTTCGTGATTCTGACAGAATTACCTTTAAAATGAAAAAAAAAAATCTATCGCGCTCGAGTATTTCAAGGTGACGTTTTTTTTTACAGATTTGTCACCCTGCTATTTCTCTAAGCCACCCTCAAACTGTCAGAATATTGAAATATACACTCGTCTTCATGCATTTAACATACCATCTCTTAATATGACGCGCTCAAGTTACCCGAAGGATCGATTTTTTTCTCTAATCTGAAAAAAGTCCTTTGGGGCTGAAAGGGGTTAAACTGCCGGACATGATTCCGGTCGAACTACTCAACCGATTTGCTTAATTTGTTTTTAAATGTTTGCAAATTGGTTGGCTCTCGTCCCTACTATTTAGATTCATAATTTATTGACAATGCTATGACAAAATTTATTTAAAAAAAATTTTTCATGATTCTAATACGGACGATAACCATTCACGTACTTTTTAAGAATAAATTGGGTTTCTGTGTTTCAGATGATCCAAACAAGAAAAATCATGTACGCCAGTGAAACGCATCCCATTAACCCAGCAATTTCTCTCACAGATGTCATCAAATATTTCCAAAAAAATTTGTTTATGCACTCCACGATATACCTCATGATATGTGAAAAAAGTTTTTGATAGAATAAAAACTTCTATGAAAAAAAAATTTCAAAAAACAGGCCAGATTACCCTACTGACCCCTTAAAAAAACTCACGAAAATCGCCTAATTTTTCATGCGCTACACTGATTAACCCCTTAAAGGCTATTCCGGAAATTGACTTCGACAACTGTTTCCTAGATCGAAAAAAACATTGGCACAAGTGTATTTGGGACCAGGGGGGATTACTTTGAAGAGGACGACGTAGATTTTGAAGAATAAATTAAGAATTTTAAATGTATGAACAAAGGCTTACTATTTTTTGCTCATAGTAGTAAATATCAATAATTTGAAAATATTTTTAAAACTTAGGCATTCCTTATTTGTATATTGTAGAAATGCTTAACAAAATCTTTCAACTCGCTTCACCTTTGTTAATTTTAATTTACATAACTTTTAGCGTGTCTTAAAAATCGTTTGAATTTGAGTTTTATATGCATTATAAAGTCAATTTTTCACAACTTATCTGAAGAACCAATCAATATTTAATACAACCTACCAAAAACTAATAACCCGAATTAATTATATTATAGAACATTTACATAATTATCTTATTTAAATCACAAATTCAGAATAAAGCTTTTAGCTAAAGCTAGAGGTGACAAGGCATGTGTCTTATTCTTAAAATTAATATATTAGCAGTGAACAAAATCCCCAAAAAGAAATTTACGTGCAAAAAAATTTATAATCTTTTGATAGTAAAGGATCTTTAAAATATGAAACATTTCAACATCATTTTAATATCTTATTTCAGCGCCACAAATCCATGCAACCAGACTCAGAATGCAATAAACGCATTCGACTGAGACAGGGTACACCTAAAGACTCTACACCAAAGACTGTAACGGTTACCAAAACACCTTCGGCTATAAATAATACACCCAAATCTAGTAGAAAACAGGTAAATGCAGTTTATTCATGAAAGCTAAGTAGTAAATCCATAAACTTTCCATTGTTTATTATTATTTAATGTTGTTTTTGTTTGTTTACGTCATAATTCAACAGAGTGATATAAGTCAATACTTCAGAAAGTTAACCAATGCTAACAGCACACCTATGACTGATAACAATAGTTTGCCTGGGTCAACAATATCGATAACGAAAGCTGATATTCCTGAGTCACCTGCTACCCAACTATTAAATAGGTAAGTTTTATTGCTATAACTTGTATATACAAAGTACTTTCCAAAGTAAACAGGGCTTTAAAAAAAACAGGACAAATGGTTTTTTCGGCAAAATTTATTTTATTAAAATCAGTCTCCTTCTGCTACTACGGTCCAAAAGCATGTCGAACGAGTGTTTTAGCTCGTTGGCCGGTATGGCCGCCAGTATGCCGGTGCAAGCCTTTTGAATGGCCTCTACGTCAGAATAACGCTTTCCTTTCATGTGCAAATGCATTTTACCGAAAAGGAAGAAGTCGCACGGTGCCATATCGGAACAAACCGTAAGCCCAAAGTTTTGGAGATGTTCAACGTGTTGATCGTCATTTATGTCCTCACGACAACTTTGAAAACGTTGAAACCACTCGTGCACTCTGCTATATGGATAGGGAATCATCGCCGTAAACTTGTTTCATCAATTGAAACATTTCGGTAAAAGTTTTACCAATTTTAAAACAAAATTTAATGTTGGCTCTTTGTTCGAAGCTCATACTGACACTTAAAACGCAATAACTTCACTTCCAATCGATTAAATGTCATAACTTGACAATTGATAAAGATATCAGATTCTAAGGTACCAGTCGACATATAGATGGCGCCACCAGGGGACGCCAAATTCAAAAAGTCCTGCTTACTTTGGGAAGCACCTTGAACTTAATGTACGAGGTGTGTTAAAAAATAACGGACATTTTTTCTTTTTCTAAAAAAAAATATTTATTCATTTGGCTACATTAATGATGTCGATTTCACAATGGTTGCCATTCTATTATACATTATGCCCTTATGTATGCCAGCGTTTCTTTCAATTATCGAAACTCTTCTCAAACTCGATATAAGCGATAAGCCTTACCTCTTTCAGTGATGCATGTTTAATGTCATCTACGCTTGTAAGGAAACGGACCTTTAAAATTCTCTATATTTTTTGGAAATAGGAAAAAGTAACATGGAACCATGTCTGGCGAATATGGAGGGTGACGCATGATTACAGAACAAAACATTCAGTGAATTCTTCTTATTTGCTGGCGTAAACATCGCTTACGAGGTTATAGCCGGGTTAATAACAGCTCGCCAGTCGTTTATTATTTTTGCTATGTGGCGCCAATTGGGAATTCCTTGCGAAGCCAGGTCCTTCTCCACCTGGTCTTTCTGGGTACTGCGTCGAAAACTTTCAGAGCTGGAGTGTTTTCGTCCATTCGGACGATATGGAGAAAGCAGAACTACCAGCGCGTTTGTTGAGGCCAATGATATCGATGTCATCAGCGTACGCCAAGAGTTGTACACTTTTATAGAAGATAGTACCTTCCCTATTTAGTTCTGCAGCTCGAATTATTTTCTTCAAGAGCGGATTGAAGAAGTCACACGAAAGAAGCACGCTCCTTATCAGTTTTTCGCTGCTGTGTTTAAATAGCTCGGCCGGCAATGTTCCCTCCATAATTTTAGTATGCTCTGGTCATCGGTAACTAGATCACCTCTGGGAGTTCTACAAGAGTATGCCCCGGTCTTGAAATCTTCTATTAGTCGTCGCATCTTTTCGTAGACTAAGCAGTGAATACAGCTGGAATTTTTATTGTACTTCAAAAGCATGTGTATCGACATAAAACTTTTTTTATAATTGAGCTGTCAAAACCCGCAAAATTTTAATTTTAAAATTCCCAATTTCTTTCCAAACCATTTTTGCTATATTTAAACTCATAAAAAGTTTTTCTATGCTCTAAGGCAAGGTGGGCGTTAAAGTTATATTAAACTTTATTGAAAAAAAAAGCAAAATAAATAAGTACCCGATATTAAGGAATAGGACGAATTCAACTTATTCTCAATGTCATGTCAAATTTTAAGATGTTTTATGTTTTCACTCGCAATTAAACATCTCGGTTATGGAGCAAAATATAATAATGAAGCTAAGTGTGCCTACTACCTATAATATAAGTTTATTAAAATTTAAATGCCAATTATTAATGTAACCATTTAATTTCCAACATATTGTATTTAAAAATGTAAACAAAATTTTACTTAATGCAAACCTTTTTGGCGAGAATTTAAAAATCATGAGTTATCTGAAAACCTACTAAAATAAACATATGTAATACCTGTATTTAACAGCTTACTTAATAATAACTGTTTTAAGAACGATGAACAACCATTTCGAAATAATAGGGATTTTGAAGGAGTGTTTTCAATCTAGATATTGTACCATATATATATTTTTATCAAAAACATATAAAAAGCTTTGAAATAAAAAATATAAATAATTCATTTCATTTCATTTTTTTCAGAATTGAGAGCAACTCATTTACACCACTTCAACCGAGAAAGTGTCAAAGTGCAGCCAACTCAACAACTTTAGAAGTTGTTATGTCTTTAAAGCCATCTAAAAGTGGTGATGTATTAGAGCAGACTATAGTATCAGCTGAATCAGGGAAAAACGTAGAATTTACTCCTACTGAGCCGAGGTACGCTAAAAAAAAAGTTGTTCCTTCGGCGTCTCCAAGAAAACGTATTCCTCACCGACGTACCAGTGTTCAGATGCCTGTAACGCAAAGTTCAAGTGCTAATTCGCTACAGTTGACTGAGACTGATACGTCCGGACGTGTTACGCGACGTCGAAGCTCAATACATACCGCAGTTAACATGAGCTTAAGTAGAATAGATCCAAATACACCTGTTTCAAAATCGGATGTCAATTACTCAACATTTAGTCCAATACACGAAGAGAATAGAGAAGGCACGACTACGTCAAATGCTAATAAAGCAGCTAATCAGCAAAGTCCACGTGGCGAGAAAACTCGACAAAAAGGACGACGCACAACATTTTCTTATAAAACCCCCGAAATCTCACCCCAAAAGAAAACGAAAACGCCGAGTCGACGCACACTATATACACCAAAACCCATAGAGGAATCCATATCTCAATTGGAAATATTAAAAACAAACGATTCATCAAAAGTACTAGACGAAAGCTTATTACGATTTGCTCTAACGCCAACAACTCTATTAAACAGCAAAAGTAGCTCACAAGAAAATCTAAATAAAACCGATCCCGAGGTGGGTTCATTACTGGAAGATCATTCATCTACTATGGTGTTTAGCTCTACGCGACTACCTAGCACCAATCGAAGACGTACGCTATTCGACGTTTCTATGGACATAATACAACAACGCCTTCACAATATAAATAATTCTGCAAGACGATCAGTAGCAAAAGAGTTAACTTACCATGATCAAAGTCCAAATGTGGTTTCATCTAAAATTAATATAGATTCGGCAGTAGCAAAGGACACAAGTAAGGGTAATCGCGAAAGCTATTCACAAATTACTCCAATAGCACCTACCCTTGAAAGTACAATTCCAACGCCCAAGACTGTTACAAAACGCAAATTATTTGTGCCAAATGATACTTCACTGATTTTATCTGCCAACCCCTCAGGATCAGTTAAGAAGAGCCCAAATGAAGCACGCGAAAAGCGTAGGCGAACCATGACAGCACAACCGAAAGAAAAGCGAGTAATGACAAAATCCCGAAACAATATCGCCGCTAATACAAAGTCACGATCAGAAGTTATTATCCCACCTTTGTCGACAGCACTGATGTCGAATTTAACCAAAAGTGTCGCGCAGTCAGTGCCTATGTTAAGGAATAAATTAGACGATAGTGAAAGTGGAGAAACATTGAAGATGTCGTCTACATCCCTACCTGCGACAGCGGTAAACACCAAAATAAGTGGATCGAGTACTACATTAAATGCGACCAGCGCTGCGAATGTACCAGTATCACAAGCATTTATTTTGAAGAACGATGCCCATGTGATGACGGCTGCACCGCTACCAAAATTAAAAGGGTCTTTTATGAGCATAATTTCAAGTAATACATCTGATACCACAGTCAAGCAACAATTGCAACAAGATATGGGAGTAGATGAAAACATCGCAATAAATACTCCGTCCATTACCACGGTATTATCACAAGCTTCTACTGCGCCGTCTATAGCTACTGAAAATCCGAAAATTCCATCTACATTGGACTCAACTCTTCTCCCAACGAATCAAACAGCACCAAAAGTTGTTAAAAAATCACAAATGAGTGAAACACCAGACAAAGCGAAGGATGCAGTTGAAGTTGGGGCGTCCGGTTGTGCGCTAATATCAAAAAATGCACCCGGTGGCAACAAAAAATGGCCATATATTGTATGCACGAACATGCACCGGGAACAGATCAAAGTTATGCGCGAGGTTCGTAAACAACGATAATTTTTTCTCCATTTTTTTTTTCAATTTCCATACTTATTCTCTTTGCGCTGGCGCTGGCGTAACTTTAGTATGATTTATTTGTTTCAAATTTTTTTTGCGCGTTTCCGTTTTTAATTAAATTGTAGTTTATGATTAAAATTTGATTTATGCTTTTACTTTTTTGAGTTAAATAATTTCTCTTATAATTTTACTTGTAGTTGTTGAATTAGTTTTGCTCTTGATGAATAGTGGTTTTGATTAGCTAAAAGTATCTCACAAAATTGTACGAGTTGAATTAATTTAGTCTATTTTTTAACAATACTGTATACGAACATTTGTACATTGACTGATATTACACATCTAAAAAATATTATGCATTTAAAAAACCTACAACATTTACAAAATAAATGACATGTACAAGAAAACCATTTTATTTTTATTTATGTATTTATATTTTGCTGGATTTATAGTTGTTTCTAACACTTTTGTATTAATTTTATATTTGTAAGATGACACTCATAATTTTAGATGGATAGACAGAAAATAAACAAGGCTCAAGTTTTAATGAAATTTTTATTGAGGTCCTACAAATGAAAACAAAGTTACACGTATAATTCCTTCGAGTAAAGTTTAGTTTATTTTACGCTCAAAACCATTTTTTTTTTCTTTTCCTTCTTATCATTTCAATTTCTATTGACTGTTTTTTCATTAATAAATCTTTATTTTATTGAATTTTATTTAGTGTTCCTATTTTGTTTTACATTTCCATCAAATACTCTACAATCCTCTCAAAACAATTGAGTACATTTTAACTAAAATTTATGCAATTGGAAATTAATATTATTTTCACATCATTCACTGGTGTTTTTCATAAAAGTGTTTTTATATTATGAGAGACCCTCTGAGTCCAGGGGTCATACCTTGTAGCAGTTTTTGACTATTGATCATAATTTATGATCATTACCACGTTGGTATTTCCTTTTCTATAGCATTATTCTGTGAATATCCGTGATTAAACTGCGGCGTTCCGCTCTTCTCCCATGCCTTTTATATTGTCCAACGTTGATTTGAGAACAAAACATTTGTCAATTTCAATACCATACAATCAATACAAGCATTATCTCCTGTCAAATTTTTATATAAGTACATATTTTGTTGAAAAGAATTTCTATTTAGATGACAATTGATTGAAAACCCATTTTCCAAAAGGTCGTATTTAAAATGTTCATAACATAAATTTATTTAGCAAATTCGAATAAATTGCTACGAATCCTGATGTCAGCTCTGAAGCATTCCTAAATTTTTTTTTTAGGGATTTACAATAATTCAAAATTGTAGATGGACCAACTCAACTGAGTTTGGAATAGTAAAGACTGGTAATCTCTTCATAAAAGCAAATCCATGAAAAAACTCACAAGTACAAAGTGAATTCAGTAAATGGTTCAAATATGTATTATTATGTTTAGAAACATAACATTTCCTTTCGTACATTTAACAACTAATAAGTATTCCAATTATACGTACATGCATACATATTTATGTACATACATATGTACATATATAAATTTGAATTACTATTCGGTAACAGTGTTAAGTAAGACCTAATTTACATATGGCAGTAATTAATATCTAAATTATTCTCAAAGGCATACATACTTATACACTTGCATTATTTAATCGGAATTCCTCATTTAATTGCTTACATATATTCATACCTTGCTTCAACATACATATAGGCTATTGCTGAACTTGGTGGTCTTCAACTGAATCACTGCGTTAACGACGATACCACACATGTGGTGAGTTACGAGCCGCGTAGGACGCTGAACTTATTAAGAGGACTAATACGCGGCTTGTGGATACTAGACTACAAATGGGTGCTGGACTCACTGAAAGCAGGCTGTTGGTTAAATGAGGAAGAATATGAATTAAGAGTGTTTTCACGCGCCATTGAGGTAAATACAAAATGTAAAATCAATAAATAAATAGCCTCTTGTTATAACATAAAATATAAATTATCCTAGATATGTCGTACAGAACGACAGGCTTTCGGCAATACATACAAATGTGAATTATTTGCGGATTTAGGTACATTTTATATATCTTCGCGCTGTGGCCCGATCTCAAAAGAAAATCTAAAGGAGTTAATTGAACTATGCGGCGGCAAAGTGGTAGATCATCGCAAACGTGCCAAATACATACTCGGTGATCCACACAAAACACTGGAAGATAAAGTCTATGTAACTCCATTTTGGGTTTTAGATAGCATAACACATATGCAAGTGATGCGCCAACAAAAATATACCTATGTTACCAACACAGTTGTTAAGGCGCAGCCACCATTACCGCAAGTAAATGTTGAGCCTGCTGTTTCTACGCCACCTGTTGTATCTGGCTGAGCATATTTATAAACAATATAGTGATGTGGCAATCTTATATTTGCTCGTTTTGACGGAGAATTTGTTTTCCATATTGCAATCTTAGCACATAGTATTTTAGTCAATAAAATAGTAATAATCATACTTTTTTAATGAAATAAAATTGTAGTCAGAATGAAAAACGATTATTTGAAATTGTATTTCAAAGATTTCTGGTGAAAATATTTACTTAATCCTATTTCTGATTTGTATGTTTTTCTGACCTAGCATTATCCACAATGCGCACAAAGTAATATTCATTCAAAGCTTAAACGAACGACCAGTCAATTCAAACCTTAAGGAATACTGCCAACATATGAACTTTTTAACTGTCTAATTATAACAGATTGCTGCCAATAACTCGGCCATTCCAATTCCGTATACATGGGGCTGTTCTAGTTTCAATCACTGCGGTAGTATACAAGAATCCTTATATTTATTAAAATTATTTTGACTCATATAATTTTTTAAAGGCGTAACTCGGTAGTTTTTTTTTTTTTTTGCAAAGTTTGGTCATATAAAAAAAAGAAAGTTTTAGGCTATAAAAATGTTGCTACTTCCCAAAGGTATCGGCAATATGTATGGATGGGATGATAATATTGCATTATGGCTAGGTCTGACTTACGAGGCTGTTATACATCAACAATTAAGCTCCCATACTCCGGTTTTTTTGCGTATTACTATCAAACCTAAACAAAACAGGAATAGATTTGTTCGAACAACCACACATCAGAATTAAAATGTATACCGTTTTCCAAAGCAGTTTTTAAAACATTTTTTTTTACCATCCATCATAGTGGGACGTTTATTAAATTTTATTCAACTTTGTTAGGTTTACAATACTTTTCTGGGCATCGTTTTGTTTTGTGATCGTTGGTTGTAAGGTGTTTCGTTTTATATAAAACTGCGTCTTCGTATTTGTACTCTATGTTACTGTTAAAATGTACTGTTGAAATTAAATGCAATGCCATCGGGAAGTAAAATAAAAAGGAAAGGGGGGAAAACCAACTCAATAATACTGCCGAATCAAAATATATTTAACTAAAATGAACTAAACAAATATTCCAATTCCCTTCACTGTATAAATAGAATACAATCCGATTATTTTTTTTCTTTATAAAAAAAGAATACAAAATTGTGGTTTTATTTTTTTTAAACAGTGGTTCATTTTATATTATGCTTTTGAATGTTCTTAAGAAAAGCAATAGTATTGTGCTTTTAACGCTACAGAGAAGAGATGGAATGAATTCCAACAAATAATTAAACATTAAAAGTAATTATAAAACTAAAGATACAAATGCTGATTTGCTTAAAAAGATGTTTCGTATTTCTGCCGTCTTGTGTAGGTGTAATGGCTATTGTGCATGTTTATGTGTTTGTGCCTACCACATTGTATATATTTTGACAGCGCCGAAGGCACACTTTCGTTTCCTACGAAACTCTTTCCGATGGAAGCAATGGAACTTTTGATTAATCATTAATGTTAAATTCAGTTGGAACACCGCTCCGTTTTCCTTACTGTTGCTGTTTGTTTGACTATTGTTACTATCGTACTTGGAATTTATTAAGCTGTTGTTGTTGCTATTGATTTTGTTTATTAATAACGGTTGGTCTTTATCGTCGTTAGTACGCAGCTACTTCTTGCCCTTGGTGGCCTTTTCGGCGGCCTTGGTTACTTTACCACCGGAGGCATCCTTGAAGTTCACGCTCTTGATGACACCGACAGCAACAGTCTGTCTCATATCACGCACAGCGAAACGACCCAATGGGGGGAATTCTTGGAAAGATTCAACACACAATGGCTTGGAGGGCACCAAGTTAACGATGGCAGCATCACCAGATTTGATGAATTTGGGGTTCTCTTCGGTGGTCTTACCGGAACGGCGATCTACCTTTTCTTTGATTTCAGCGAACTTGCAGGCAATGTGAGCGGTGTGGCAATCCAACACTGGAGTGTAGCCGTTGGCAATTTGACCAGGGTGGTTCAACACAATAACCTGGGCGGTGAAATCAGCAGCACCCTTAGGGGGGCTTGCCTTAGAATCACCAGCGACATAACCACGACGCAATTCCTTAACGGAAACGTTCTTAACGTTGAAGCCAACGTTGTCACCGGGAACAGCCTCGGGCAAAGCTTCGTGGTGCATTTCGACGGACTTAACTTCAGTGGTGATGTTCGCTGGGGCGAAAACAACGACCATACCGGGTTTCAGTACACCAGTTTCAACACGACCGACTGGTACTGTTCCAATACCACCAATTTTGTACACATCCTGGAGTGGCAGACGGAGGGGCTTGTCGGTTGGGCGAGATGGGGGCAAAATAGCATCAAGGGCATCGATAAGTGTCTTGCCTTCAGCATTACCTTCCTTACGTTCAACCTTCCATCCCTTGAACCATGGCATGTTGGTGGATGCTTCCAACATGTTATCACCATGCCAGCCAGAGATTGGCACGAATGCAACAGCAGCTGGGTTGTAACCGATCTTCTTGATGTATGAGGATACTTCCTTCTTGATTTCCTCATAACGAGCCTCACTGTATGGTGGTTCAGACGAATCCATCTTGTTGACACCAACGATCAGTTGTTTCACACCAAGGGTGAAAGCAAGAAGAGCATGCTCACGAGTTTGACCGTTCTTGGAGATACCGGCTTCGAATTCACCAGTACCAGCGGCGACAATCAACACAGCACAATCAGCCTGTGAGGTACCAGTGATCATGTTTTTAATGAAATCTCTGTGGCCAGGGGCGTCGATGATGGTGACGTAGTATTTGGAGGTTTCAAACTTCCACAAGGCGATATCGATGGTGATACCACGCTCACGTTCGGCCTTCAATTTATCCAAAACCCAGGCGTACTTGAAGGAACCCTTGCCCATTTCCTGAGCTTCCTTCTCGAACTTCTCAATTGTACGCTTGTCGATACCACCGCATTTATAGATCAAGTGACCGGTGGTGGTCGACTTTCCAGAATCGACGTGTCCAATAACGACGATATTAATATGAACCTTCTCCTTACCCATTTTCCTTTTTTATGAGCTAATGCAACATAAAAACATTGGGAAGTGGAATGTTACATTCGTGGTTGGGTGTTTCATTGGACGATAAGCAGGTTTTCAGGTGAAAAGGATGAAAATAAAAGTTGGGGAAAACATATATTTCGTTAGCAAAGTGTAATGGAATTTTAAAGTTAAATGTTAAATATGCTAAATAATCAAGAAAAAATTTAATTTATTTCAAACGCAATTTGCAAATTTTTTGTTTTCAAATATAAAATGTTACTACATACAAAACCGAACAGATGAGAATCACAATTTCCGTTTAAGATTAGCAACAGCATCAAAAAGCAATGGTGTGAGGGGGGGAAACCGACAATAATAAGTTTCCGGCGTCAACACGAATGCTTTCGTTTTACTCTGCAACATAACCTCAATCGGACAACGTGGTCTTTCACATGTCGCTACACATGCCGGAAATTGAGGTTATTTTGCCATGCTTGCTTTGGAATTCTGATTCAACTTTAAATGTGTTAGGATGTATAATACCATATTAGAAGAATGTATGCGAGAGGGCAAATCATGCAACAATAAAAAAATATATAGTTATAAAATTTTGCAAATTGGTCTCTGTTTTAAATTTATGTATTCGTTTCCTAGCTTTTATCAGTGTTTTTTTTGGTATTTTTTTTTATCGTCAAAGATACTCAGTAGCAGAACTGATAGAAGTCATCATAAAAACACTAGGAAATGATTACATTTATATTTTAAAGTACTCATTCGGTTAACAAATGTGCATTAGGAAGAATTTGATTAACCATTTTAGAAAATATAATAAGAAGTTTTTCCATTTGCGCTTATATATTAACATACAAATTGTAGAATGCCGGTTTAAATAAACGAAAGGTGTGATGAAAAAATGGCGTCTTCGGTTGGTAACTATTGCTTCGGCTAAATAGAAATTGCCAGTAATCCACGACTACAACCCGACTCATAAAATTTTCTGACATGGCGGCCATCTTGGAAACAAAAATCGTTCCACTTTACGAAAACCCCAACCGGCTTTTAATCTTAACTTTTGCGTTTAACAACTGTAATACATAAATTTTCATGCCAAACTTTTGGAAATACATTATAGTAACTTACTATGAAATGTGGCACATCTAATGTTTAAGCAACCTATATAAAACCAACCAGAGTTCAATGGTCGCCATTTTGTAATTTTCAATAATATAGAGAAATATATGTACGCGACTCCTAACCCTCGTCGATGACTTTAATTGGTACATATATGTGCGCAATTTCATACGCAACACGATTTTATTACTAAGTGCAGTCGAATTTCACAATTTCATCACCTATATAATTCAAAATGGGCGTTGTCGACAACAAAGTAGTGGTACAATTTCACAATTTTCGGAAAAGTAATTGCACATTTGAATGCCACGTGTTTAAATTTTTTTTAACCACTTTTACTTCACTACTTAACATACGCAATCTTTGTTGCTATGTAAACCTATTGCACACCGATTTACGATTCCCAATTTTAAAAGTAATTATCTCCCATATTAAATGCACAACTATTCTTTTGTTTACAATAAACAACCAAATATTTTTGCACCATCCACCAATCCAGATACACATTTGTTAATTCGAATGCACTTCACTATCTTCATTTGTATCAAAATTATAACTTACTTTTCAAATAAACTGAATCGAGAAATCACTGAAGTCTATGCTGATCCGCCAACAGACTTGAACAAAGTGAACGAGAAACTCGTCGTGAACGAAAGATATGCCTCCCTTCGTCTTTCCAGTGCCACGTTGATGACAGGGTTGACTTGCTACTTTTTATTCCATATAATTCGCATTATTTTTGGTAGTGAAGTTCATCATTATTTCGAATTATAAGACATACAATTAATGGACTGAAAAATTGGCATACCCATCATAAATTCATACATTTTAACACTTGTTTAATAAAATTGTTGCTGTGTGTATGTTTTCGGTTCTTTATAACTTATAACTTTATGAGACTATACGAAACCCACAAATATATTTTTTCGTACCAATCAAAAGCATTAATATACATGAAAAATTGTTTCAATAATTAAGGGTAATGCATGTAGAGAAAATAAAATGCTTGAGTGGAGATTAAAAAAGTTTTAGTCTATTAAGCACATCTAAATATTATTTCTCTATTTAAAAGAGAAAAATTTACATAGTAGCCACATGTAATATGTAATATTGTGTCTTATGAATACAATAGCAAATAAATAAGTAATACATATTTTTGCTTAACTGTATGACCAGCTTCATTGCTACATACATTTGCAATAAGTTCTTTAACTGTATTGTAGCAATAAAAAGCAACAGTGAATTTAGTACACTTTCTCTGGAAAATTTACAGACTTTACTGTGCAATCCTGAGGATACGTTTCCGGTATTTCTATTTTACATAAATTACTGCGATTTCTTTTTAGATAATTCCCCCTGCAAGTTTGGTATCGATAAAATCATACGTTTGTTGTAGCCCTGACAGACGAGCAAAATTAATACGCTAATGCGCATTGAAATTTTATGGCGACAGACGGCAGACTTGTGCATTTAGACAGCTGATTGTGAAATTTGTTTATTTATAAAAAAAAAGTCAAATAAAAATGAATAAGATAAATTATTAATAGAAATTTTGGTATTTTTGGAAAATCAATATAAAATTAACGAAACAATACGTTTATTATTAACTACGTTCAAAGATAATAGAGTGAAATTAGAAGCAATAATTGATTGTAATGCAAAAAAGAGTGCGAAAAAGTTAATAATATTGGAAAAATTGATAGCAAACTGTGCTTTGTTTATTTTCTGCCATCTAAAAATATTAAAATTTGTTTTTGTTAATATACATACTTGCACATAATTTAATTAGCAATATAAAACTGCTTACCTATGATCCTGTAAAAGCAAAGGAGGTGGCAGACCTCTGTCAAAAAATAGCAAAAATCGGCCATTTTTGAGTAGTATTGCCTACTCAAAATTGGTGAATTCAAGTAAATGTAAATTAAGCCCGCTAATGCATATTAGCGCTGTCGTCTGTCAGGGCTATTATATTGCTAATTAAATCATGTGCAATTATATTACCAAAACCAAATTTTAATATTTTATATGGCAGAAAATAAACAGCGCACAGTTTGCTAAGCATTTTTCCAATATTCTTAACTTTTTCGCACACTTGTTTCGCATTATAATCAATTATTGCGTTTAATTTCACACTATTTTTTTTAACGTATTTTATAAAAAACAATTTTTTCGTTAAATTAATACTGATTTTCCAAAAATACCAAAATTTCTATTAATAATTTCTCTTAATTTTTATTTCATTTTTTTTTTTTAAATAAACAAATTTCACAATCAGCTGTTTAAATGCTCAAATCCGTCGTCTGACACCATAAAATATCAATGCGCATTAGCGTTGCTTAATGCGAATTAATTTTGCTCATCTGTCAGCTCAAAAATTTATCTTTTGACTCACTTTTACTTAATGTAAAAATTAACTTGCTCGAACCAGCCGAGCGCATAGCTTTAAAACTTTGTGCTTACATTTTCAAACAAAATCGTACAGGCACTGCAGAGTGCTGCTCAGAGCAATTGTAAATAGCACAAATTAAGGGGCATTTCTTTTTTGTGGATTTTTTATTTGAAATGTGATAATATTTTGTGAATTATCAATGCAATTCGAAGTGCTTAATAAAGACGTTTTTATAGGCAAATTAGCTTTTCTTTGATAACCATGCTTGTGTAAATCATGCTTTTATTCGGCCAAGATCTGTTTTTTCGAAGATCTAACACCGTTGGGATCGGTGTCGTCTCTGAAGCAACTCCTTGCAGAAGGGTTGCTCCGCATCCTTCTGACTCGTGCTGTCATTGAGCCCAATCCGAGCCCGGAAAAATGTTACTGCTGCGTCTGCGCTAAAAGATTTCACCCAAACTCCACCTCAGTTGGGTGCAATACATGCAATGGATTGAGCTATGTATATTAAGACTTGCTCAGGCCTTAATACACACTGGGAGGGGACCACGGGTAACGTGGCCTCATGCTGCCAACGCACTACTGCGACATTAGCCTCTACGACTGTACAATCTGCACAAAGTCGGCAACCAACATTACAGTGCGACAACGTCTCTGCAATAATCACCACCTTCACGGCGCCCCCTCATCCTCAGGATCATCCACGGACACTCGCGACAAACTAGAGTTCTACAATTCAAATGCAACGGATTCCAAAGTAAGATCGAGAAGATAGTTCAGAAACGTGTATCGATAGCTGCGATCCAAGAAACCAAGTTAAACAGTCGCTCAGATCTTCTAAGTTATGCAGGTTGCCAAATCCTCCGTAAGGATCGCGAGCGAGACAACACCGTGCACCGTCCTGTCGATGGCGATATGGCCCGCAGTGGTACTACTCTGGAATGTCGGAGTACAGCATCCCTCCGAGTTACATTTTGCCCTGCAAGATATCACCCGAACATAGGTGAGCTACTTCGTGGTGAAAACCGTTTGATACTGGCGACTCCAACGCGCATCACGAACAGATAGACGATTCGAATTCTGCACAAGGAATGACAAAGCCCCCGCCAGAATTATAGGCACTTGTAATAGCTCGCCCGATATTATCATCGCTAGTAGTGGTCCGATAAATAACACTACATAACCTATGGCTTATAACTTTCGCATCTGCCCCTAATTATCTTGATCGAGAAACCTCCCGACTTTATTTAACCCGAAGAAACATGATGACTGTGTTGAAATTAAATTCAATGAATAGTCCTCTTCGGTCCCGAAGAAGTACGCGAGCTATTTTAGCCAACAATTTACACTATGGATGTGTTATCCGACGGCTGCGCAAAATGCCAAAAGACTGCGCACCACTTACTTTCACCGATGAGGAGATTCGGAGTGTCATCAATAAAGTACAACCCTTCAAATCCATTGGCCCTGATGGAATAAACATGCTGATGCTAAAACACCTTCGCCGACGGGAGTAAGTTTCCTCACCAAAGTCCTCAATCTGTTGCTGACTTCTCTTCAAATAGCGGCCCCCTGCTGAAAGCTGGGAAACCTGCTCCTGCTATTGCCCGATAACTCTTCTTTCCCCAGTAGTGAAGACACTTTAGGCCTTGCTACTCCCGACGCCTAGATAGTTTATGGTCTTAACCAAAAACTACCCTGCGAGAGGACGTAGAGTGGCCTTGTCAAAAGCCTTTTACACTGTCAACTACACAATGCCGCTGAAGACATCGAAACATCTATGCTCTCTCCAGGACTGAAAAGGTGGACAATGAAATACCTAAACGGTCGACAATCATCCGTACTGTTTGGAGGTAAAAATGTTAAATTGAGAAAAATCAAACAGGGGGCTACGTGGCGTCCTCTCCCCATTGCTGTTTAATTTCTATATTTCGAAGTTCTCTCAACCACCAGAGGGAATTTCTATCACCACGATAATAAGGTCGGGCAATGGACTCGATGACATGTTCTCAAAAGTAAACGGCTATCTCTCCGACAGTTCTCTCTATACGGAGCCTTACACTCTGCTCCACTAAATCCACGGCAACTATATTCAAAAACTGAGCGAAGAAGTAGGTACAGACTTGATCTTAAAATTGCAGTCGATGGCGTAAAAATTTGGATGCAGTGAAACGCAGACAAGAAAGCCGCAGGCATGTAAGAATACTACATTCAGGATTACAACAAGATACCTCTTGATATTTCCCATAGAACACTTGCACAGTGAGGGTCGTATGCTCGCAGTTAAAGAGCATAATGAACTCCTCTCCAGTTACGCCTTTTAGGAGCATCAAGAGGTCCTTCCTCAACTGCGTCGACGATTTGAAACAATACGTCAAACCACAACCCATTGCAGACGTGGAGCCCGAGTTGAACCTTGCGCAGCTTCATTCTGGATACAGTAGCATGTTAAACTCCTACTTATCCAGAATCGACCCTGACATATCAAACATATGTGCAACGTACAACGAGTTCCCGCATGACACTAACCACCTTTATTCATTCCCCTCTGCCTATGGTCCGACCACGTCGAAACAGCACCTTTCCTGGGCCTAACCTCGATGGCAACTTATTTAATACTTACCATGGTAACGAGAATTAGGTACCCGTGACAACAACAACAAGGGAACACTTGCGTAGCTTTATTCTGGGTACTGTAACAGGTTAAACTCGTCGAAACAGCACGTTTCCTGGGCCTACCATTGGATGATCTCGATTATCTGAACCTTACCACCCCAACGGGGACTAGATAAACGTTACAGCAACAAAAAAGAAGCAACCATCTATTTTTGCATACGAATAAAATCGACTTTGGGTTTGGCTCGGCTTTCAACGTCCATTCTGCAGGCATCCTTTATGACGAATTCACAAAATTAACCAAACTCCTTTGTACATGGGATGGCTCAAGCTCATGCTTTCTTATTGGAAACACGTGCAAGTCATTTTTTCAAACGATTGGAAAGCATAGTTTAGAAATACCGCGTCGCCTTTGAAAAAAAATGCAAAATAATTAAAATTACTATTTTAGCATTTTAGAAACGAAATAAAGGGAAAAATATCTACAAACGGCCTTTGTTTCGGAAGAATGAAGAAATGTTGACTTTGATCTTTACATACATACGTACATGGACTGACGATTAAACATTATTTTCCAAAATATAACATACAATATCAGAGCTAATAAACAGATTTTTGTACGGTATAATTAAGCTTATGTCTATCATTAAAGTTGAAATTTATTTTCTCATTTTCAGGTCATAATATTGTATAAAGTTAGATAACTTAAACTGAGATGTAACCTTTCAAATCCTTTTATTATTTCATTTAAATTCTCATATATTGTCGTTGTGCATATTTTAATGATTTCTAACAAAAACATAGAAAACATTTGAATACCCTCTCGAATGGCCCAAGAAATTAATTTAAGTGATAAATATGTTTAATGGTTGGACATTGTTGTTTACTGCTTGTAATACCCTTAACCCATTACATAAATAAACTAGAAGAAGTGGATCTAAGCAAGTGAAAGGGAACTAAACGTAAATCGGACAAATTTGTAAATTCAAAATGATTCCCCAAAAACATTTCCTGCTTATCGATCTAAATATATTTTAAGGAAAGGTAAATCCTGAAATTTCGCATATTTTATTGTATCCCTACAAATGCGTGTAACTCAGCATAATGCGAAAAAAGCAAAGTATTTCAAAAATATATTAAACAATTGTAGTTTTAACACACACCTTAAAATAAATATAAACAAAATTTTAAACTAGAAAATCAAAGAAGTTACGTCGTTTCCAAACAGTAATTTCCATGATACTGGAACAATTAGCTTTATGGATTTATCTTCTATTTCCAATTGTAAAAAGGTTGAACACAAATCGTTTAGTTCTCGGATTATGAGCGTAGCATCCGTCGAATTATCGCCTTCGAGAACATACCGAAAAAGCAACATTACAGGAACTTGTTTTTCTTCTAATAAGCGATATAATTGTAAGCCATTGCCTCCGCCAAACACTGTATTTCCTTTGAATTCCATCCATTTTACGTTAGCTAATTGAGTTTTGTGATTTTCACGAAAGCTATTGGAAACGCAGTATTCATATGGCGAAGTACCTATTTCACGTTTCTCGAAACCGAAACTTGCGCTGAGTATTACCACTTTCTCAGCAGGACGTACTAACTCCACTATGTAATTATGTAGACTCTGTGAATGACGTGATATGAGAGGAGTACGAAATTGAAAAACGATCAATTTGTTTGCAGTACATTCATATATTTCACAAGCAGCGACCCTCTCTTGCGGATCATGCTGGTAAGCTGACGGGCCAAAAATAGGAATCAACGCTGGATGCATAAGATTTCCCACTCGTCGCATTTTTTTTGATGCTATCAACAAATCACAAGCCAGTTGTGCCGCATTTCCCACACATATACTGGGTATTATTATCGTGTATCCTTCAAGGTTCAAAGAGTTTCTAACCTTTAATTGCAACATATTAAAACTAAATAATTTAACTTGAAAGCAAGAACTAAATCAAATATGATAGTAATGCAGCTTTGTTCGTTCAGACAAAAAAACAATAACAAAATTGTGGAGATGCCACATGGTTACAAAAGTTCTAACGACAAGCAAAACTTTATGGTATACTAAATTTAACGCTCCAGTTATTGCCTATGGAGACTCCACATTGCTTATGGAAAACAATATATTTCATTCGGCACTATACATCTAAAACAATTATCATTCTAAATAAGACAACAAACAAACATATAAAATTAAGAATTAAATAAGTAACCTAGTTCGTATGCTAGTACTTTAATAAAGCTTTTTTAACGAACTTTCTGAGGCTCTGAAGGGATCCGCTGAAGAAGTCGACGTCACCGTTCAGAGAGTTTACCAATCTACAGATTCTCTCTACTGTTCCATATTCTAGAATTGGTAGCACTAATGCTGAGAATAGGCAGGTTAATGAGCAATAGTTCTCAAATTCCCTACACATACGATTAATCAACCCTAGTATTTTGTATACCTGCGAAGTAATTTTTTCGATATGTTTTTGTCTTCTGTCAATAGTTATACCCAGGTCTTTGATTTCTTCAACTTCCGTGAGTCTTTGGTCATTCAACGTGTAGGTTAAAGGTACATGCGTATGCGCACGGGTGAAAGACATCACCGCGCATTTTTTCACATTCAGAACAAGTTTAGTTATCTTACACCAGTTATACAGCTCATCTATATCGTTTTGTAAGATGTGAATATCAAGAACGGTGAAAATTCTACGAAAAATTTTTAAATCGTCAACGTATAATAAGTACTCAGACTGAAGTTTCTTCCCAATGTCATTCACAAATATGTTGAATAGTATGGGTCTAAAGTGGGATCCCTGGGGAACGCCAGATGTGACATCATACTCATCTGAAATGGTCTGAAAAGATCTGATCCAGCGTAGTGCATTGCAATTCGCTCCATAATTTTTTAGCTTCTCCATAAGAGTCGCATGGTCCACTTTGTCGAATGCCTTGCTAAAGTCCGTATATACTGAATGAACTGGAATACAACTGTCCATGGCCTTGAAAATGTAGTTGACATAGCTATATAAGTTTGTTGTAGTGGATCTGACACAAACAAATCCGTGTTGTTTAGGAGAAATGATATTTCTGAATGATGATATCAACTGAGGCAGAACAATTTTCTCAAACAGTTTTGCTAATGCAGATTAGATACATACAGGTCTA
>NW_026038416.1:0-22409 GCF_023373825.1 Bactrocera dorsalis
TTTATTCTAACTATCTTTTCTTTAATCATAATCAGTACTAATATGCGAAGCACAATCATCTTAGTCGCTAACGATTAGGTACATATATATGTACATATGTGCGAATAAATGTGCAAGACGTAAGGCAAGTAAATCACTTTCGCACTTTCTCAACCAAATGAATTCGTGCTGCTGTAATTAACTGATAAAATGCCTCTCATTATTACACATTAACATGGGACGTAATGAGAAGGAAAAGTCTTGTTCAGTTTATTTATATGGGCTTAACATGCGGTGAAATTCTTCAACGACCGTCTGTATCAACGCTTTGTGACTGGCTTCGGCTAGGCAAATTCGTGATACGTTGCAATGAGTTACGAAACAGATTTGTCTGAATTCATAGCATTTACAAATGGCTTTAAGCCAAACATTATATATTCTTGAGAACGTATTTTTATTACCTAACTCACTCACCGAATGGTAAATTGAATTACAAAATTATTAAGTTGGGAAAAGGTATTATGACAAAAGAACACCCGGGAATTGTATTTTAAATATAATTTTTTTAAATTTATTTTGCTGAGTTGATCTGTCATTACTATGCCAAATACGAGCGCGATCTGTCAACCAGTCGGAACAAATTGGTAGAGTGTTGCGATTTTTAAAGTGAATATAGAAAAAAGAATTTGTTTCATATTTTACATTTCTAACTAAATTTCGGTTGCACAATTGCTCCGAATATTGGAGAAGGCTTTTGCAGATTCAGTTTTATGAAAAGCATATGCTTACGTAAGGTACATAGAGAACCTTCGAGGCAACGCTCTCCCAAAGATAATTTTACACGACAGACATCCTCGCAATGGTGATCGCCGTAGCAAATTTAAGTTTGTTAGCTTAAATTGCGTGCGAGGCAATAGTCTACGTAAAACCAACCCTCATAGAGTACCAGTGATTATGGCGGTACGGCTGCTTCCATTACACAGTACAACAGTTAATCTGGGGGGTGAGAAATTCCAAGTCAGGGTGATGGTAGTGGGTCAGTATAGTAAAACCATCAAAGAGTTTGGCGTTCGTATGTGTCAGTTTTTTTTTATGACCTTTTAAATTTTTTCTTTATCTTGATGTTTTTTCGCGAACCACTTTTCCGATTTTGATGAAACAAATTTAGAAAAATTAAGAATTACAATTTTTATTTGTTTTTATTCAAAAAAGTGTCATTTATCGCTTTTTTTTTAATTCTTTTTTTAGGCAATATTTATTAAAATAAATAAAAATAAATAAATAAAATAAAAATAAAAAATTATAAAAATGTTTACTTTATTTTTTTAGTAGTTTATGGCCAGAAGTCTGGAGTTATTGGGGAAAATTTATAAAAAAAAGGCGATAAATGACACTTTTTTGAATAAAACAAATAGAAATTGTAATTCTTAATTTTTCTAAATTTGTTTCATCAAAATCGGACAAGTGGTTCGCGAAAATACATCAAGATAAGGAAAACATTTAAAAGGTCATAAAAAAAACTGACACATACGAACGCCAAACCCTTTGAGGGTTCTACTATACTGATCTAGTACCATCACCCTGACTTGGAATTTCTCACCCCCCAGACAATAATCCCAAAAATGTTCCACAGTGTTATAATAAAGAAAACGATCTACGTTTACACTGTCCAAAGCGGTCTTAAAGCCGACAACAATATTATTATTTTAGTTTTTGAAAAAAACATAAAAATTTGTCACCATTTCTCAATGCAAGTTATACAAAAATTTGCTAAAGGAATAATTTAAGTTTTACAGGAAATGTAAATTTGTACATACGAATACCTCGTTAGATGTGAAAGCGAGCCGGATATACATACATACATATGTATACTACATATATACTATATTACTCCACCACCATTAATAATACTCAAAATACCACACGTTTGTTGCTTGGCATGAAATTCATTTCCTTTTACTCGTAGAGAGTGTAAAATATTCTGCTGACAGAATCGACCAAGTTTTGACAACTTAATACGATGAATATTTCATAGTATTCAATTTAAACTCGCCTACGTGCTGGAATGCCACACGTGCCACATGCGAACGGTTGAATTGTAAGTATGTGCAGTTGAACACGTCCATTTAATTTAGAATTTTAAAGCTAGAATTCGGAAAATTATGTGAAAGATGTTATGAATGTAGACACATATTATTGCGATAAATGGAGAAGTAAACCAGGTTCCTAAATGTCGTACAAACTGGTGCATTACTACAGTTGGTATTCATAAGGGGTTAAAATATAAAAAAGAGCCTGAGACTAGAAGTTAAGACTAATTTAAATTAGTTAGCATGCACTTAAAAGTTTAATAAGAAGTAAAAGAAATATGTAAACATAGAACAAAATAAAATAAATTCAGGAATTTAAAAGGGAATACCGAAATAAATAAATTGGAATCGATTTGCTTAAACAACAATTTCAAATTCAACTAATCGAACATGTTGCAATTTGCAAGAATCAAAGCCAGCGATATTGTTTCTGGTGCTAGTAAACCTTTATATTAGACAAGACCGGACTACGAGCAACGCAAAAGTTCGAAAATCTTTGTATTAGGTATATGGGAGCTATATGGTTAATACTTTCCGACGCTATTCGACCCATTTTTTTTACACGGACATTCCACAGATTATATCTGAATTTTAACTATGTATATATAATATATCACATATTGACTACTTTTAGTAGTTATTAACGGTACCGTTATATGGGGAACGGACGGAGTTATCTTCCGATTTCACCCATTTCTACTGTGTCGAGAAAAGTGTTAAAGAGATTTGTCGTGAGCGAATGCGATTATCGTAGCTTAAGTGTTACACTTATAAATCAAGGATTTTGTAACTACTAATAGCTACATATAACGAAATAAAAAACGATATTTTGATATTTTGTTTTTATTTTGTTTATTATAAAATAGAATCACATATACATTCATGTTATCATGTATAATATTACATTTTATTTTGCGAAATGAGATTTCAATCCTTTTGAATGGCATTCAAATTAAAGCGATTGTGAGACATATTCAGAGTCATTATTACCCAATCTAGCCATACTTACTGTGATTATAATAAAACCATTTGCTCAATAAAATAAAAATATTTAAGTCAAATACAAAGTAATATTTTATATAAAAATAGACGTACACAAATCTCAACACAAAAGTATTTTTTGTGAAGGGGTCACTATAAAATTTGTGAATTTGTTTTTTTTGGAAGCTGTGCAAAGTGTAAGACATTTTTAGCTCTCAATGAAATTAATCAAACGAATTGCCCATTTATTCTGAGTTGCGGGACAGCATTAAATCGAACCAAAACACTCCAGATAATAAATAGGTATACCTACCAAATGACGGTTATTTATAAACCATTTATTTTAAGAGTTCGCAAAAGGTGGAAAAATGATGTCCCGTGAAATAACGTATATAAACAAATAGAAATGTTTTTATAGCCTGAGTATATTAAGTTTGCGACGAAGTTTGTAACACCCAGAAGGAAGTAATATATATATATAAATGATCAGCATGTTGAACTGATTCGATTTAGCCATGTCCGTCTGTCTGTTTGTCCTCTGACCACCAGTCCAGAGCAGTATGGAAGCTCACCTGGTAGTAGTTTCGGCTACGAGGTCTGACCGGAGACTTAATTCTGGTACCACGGGGAGCAGGAGCCCTTGGAGGTAACTTCAACCTGCTCATGCGGACTGGCCCCTCGGAGAGCAAGTGGTGGTTGTGGTTGAAACCCAAATGCGGGAAGAACTGACTTTGTCAGTTGGATGTGGAGTTGCATTGAAGCCGGGTGCCGGACCCAAAGCACGGCGGAGGTTTTAGATGCGCCTCGAACCCGACCAAGGTGGTTAGTGTGTCCATTCCACACTGCCAATTGGTACTGAAAATGCTTAGCATTCTCAGGACGCTGATCAACGCATTGATTTGATCCGCTGTGGCTTTTGAGCGCCGTTGAGTAAGGCTGTTGTCAGCAGGTATCCACGTAAAACACACCGGACGTTGTCTGTTTGTTCGTCTGTATATATGCGAAACAGTCCCTCAGTTTTTAAGACACCGTTTTGAAATTTTGCAAACGTCATTTTCTCTTCAAAAAGCTGCTTATTTGTCGGAACAGTCGATATCGGAGCATTATAACGTATAGCTGCCATTCAAAATGAACGATTGGAATCAAGGGCTTATATGGAAAATTTTCACATTTGACAAAGCCTCTTTACAAATGTTGGCACAGGTTATTTGCTAAGATACCAGTGTAGTATACGAAAAAATTGTTCAGATCGGCTTACTATATAATATAGTTGCTATACAAACTAAACAATCGGATCCTAGTGCTTGTATGGAAAACTTCTCTCATTTGACGATATTTCTTCACGAAATTCGGTATGAGTTATTGTTCATACCTTATACCTTAAGATGACAAACATCAATCAGAGGATTGGAATCTAACAATTATGTGTATTGTAAATGAATGTTAAAAACATCAACGAGAAGAAGAAGAGTGAGCAATCGTCAACCGACGCGGTAACACGAATTAATATTTTCCGTTTCTCCAAAAATCAAACATGAAATATTTATTTATTTTTAATTAAACATTCCCACACACAAACAAACATTGTTATTGAATATACAGTTTATAAAAATCCTGACAAACGCGTTTCTTTATTTAATGTATGGCACAATCTGTAAAGAATACGAAACGTTAAAAGTAAGTATATCATTAACAGTATATACATATACATAGACCCTACATAATTCATGCCACATACAAAAAAAATATTTCCTAGGTTTCATTAAGTTATTCACATACAGTCACGCATTATACGGAGCAAAGTCAGCTGCATATTCGAAAATCCTGATAATAGTTATATGGGGACTAAGTCAAGTTTTCGCCCAGTGACAGGGTTGTCTGGAAAGTAATAGGACTGATTTTCTTCCGCCACGACTGGACTTCGGAGCGTGCGCCCACCGACTGGATTCCGTAGAGGGCGTTCCCAGCTAACGAATGAGCGGCTGGTTAATTGTCAGCACCTGGAGAGTCAGGAGAAACATTTTCGAATGACGTGTTTCTATGAGTGGTGCAGGTTGAAAATGCAGCGTTCGTTAGAGCAGAAGTACGCGGTTAAATTCTGTATAAAATTCAGTAAGTCTGTGACAGAGACATTGGCTATGATCAAGGAGGCTTACCCAGATGTTGCTTTAGCAAGAGGTGATGTGTTTCTGTGGTATCAGGCCTTTTCGAAGGCCGGGAAGAGGTCGATGATGACGACCGTGCTGGGAGACCTGCGACTTCGACATACGCCGACAATGTGACTCGTGTGCGCAAAGTTTTGAACTCAGACCGTTTAGTTGCCCAAATGTTAAATTTATCAAAATCTGTGGCTCATGACATTGTGCGCGAGATGGTCCCAAAAGTGCTCACTGACGACCAGAAACTGCAGCTAGTGGAAGTGTGGCAAGAAAATTTGAACATGTGTGAAAGTGACTCTACAACCCAGATGTGGCTCTGTGGCATTTTGAGACGATAGAGGGGATCCAAGCAGCATGCGCGTCGGCTCTCAAGAGTATTCCGGAGAATGCCTTCCGTGACGGCTTATGTGCTTGGAAATCGCGCTGGCAGCCTATTTTGAAAGTTTTTAAATAATTGTAACGATTGGTTCAATCCGGACAAACCCTGTATAACCCTACATTTATCTCGATTAGGTTTATATGATGCATACATCCGTTAGGTGAACAAGACTATTATACTCTGTAACAATAGGTAGGAAGAATATAAAAATAAAAAAATAAACAAATAGTATTATAAATGTTAACAGTTTCAATAACTCTATTTGCAATTAGGCTGTTCACGGTAAGGTGGTTATCGGATTCGTTGGATTTGGCTCGCCTTGGAAGACCCACACGGTCGATTGCTGTTTTGTTTCGGGCTCATACGCATAGATCCATGATTCGTCACCTGTGACGATCTTATAAACGTCTTTTGAAGCACAGCGATCGTATTTTTATTTTTTTCAGCATTTCTTTACACCAATCCACACGAGCCTTTTATTGAGCGATTGTCAAATTGTGCGGGATCCAACGAGAACAAACCTTTTTTACGGCCAGGTGTTCATGCAATCTCGAATGTATGCTGGTGGGAAAAATGCATAGGCATGCCTCTATCTGAAGGTATGTTACATGACGGTCTGGCATTATCAGTTCACGTACGGCATTGATGTTTTCTGGCACAACGGCTGTTTTTGGACGACCTTCATGGAATTCGTCTTTGACCGAGCGTCGGCCACGATTGAATTCGTTGTACCATTTTTTCACAGTGCTATAGGATGGTGCTTTATAGCCATACAAAGATTTTAGTTCATCGGTGCACTCTTGTCGTGATAATCCACGTCGAGAGTTGTGAAAAATGATCGCACAAAAATGTTCACGAGTTAATTCCATTTTTTGGCCGAGATGAATTTTTTAATTCGCTGTAAATAAAACAATTCACGATTAAATGGCAAAACGTTCTGAGTGATTTTATGCTAAAAAATGTCAAACTTTCCAATGGAAATGTCAGATTGCACCTGGCAACACTTAGTGTTGCCTAGGCCAGAAATATACATAGCAGTCTATGTATTATATCTATCAAATAAAGCCAACAATACACTACACTTAAATGATTTTACATGTGTATGTAGTTCATTTCTATAAGCTATAAGATAATCATTATTTGTACAGAAGGTATAGCTTAATCAATTACTATATTTTATAAAAAATGTGTCTTTTTTAGCTATGGTATAAGGGCTTTGAATACGATATACATACATATAAATCATTGGAGTTTTAAACGTATATTTGCGTTCATACCTATGATCAACAAAAACAACTTAAGTTGTAACTATTGTGATTTACATAACTAACTAAATGCTATTTCTCCCTTTCAAAAATGTTAATTGATCGCAATATTACATTATAAACATTAGAAGACCATATATCTCCACCATTAAATATTTTAACATTTTTAGCCGTTAATTACTGGAAGAACCCTACTGTATACGTACATATATCTAAAATTTAAGAAGTTTTAAGTTTACTTTAGCACACCCATGAAATTAATTTTCTCACATGAGTTTCTTGTCTGAAAATTCATTACTCAAAGCTCTCTTTCAAATGTTTCAGGTAATCAGGTGATATAGGTCTGAGAAACAACCGCGTGTATTTACATAAATAAATTCTTTATATTCCTTGAAGAAATAATGAACATACAACATACTTGTATTACTCGAGTATTCAGTATTTCACCACCAGTATTCGGTATTTCTTTATTTCACTTCTCTTCACTTGTTACGTCTAATACTATTCTTATGAAATGTCTATAAGTTACCATGTTTTTTCATGCTAACATAGAATCCTATTTACAGTGAAGATATTTTAACGAATACCAAGGTAAGAGTAGATATATACATATTATGTAGTATAAACGGTTTAGAAATGGCCTGATTCCATCGAATGTGACAATCACATCGAGCACTATTGACAGCATAAGCGCATGAAAACAGTAAAAATAGGGAAAATTGAGGAGATTATCATGTTTTTTTGATTCCGTTTCAAATAATATAGGAGATGTCATCTTATGACCAAAAATGTTCCAATACGAACCAAAACTGTACAAGGCCCAATGTTCCGCATAGCCCCCATATTTCTAAAATTAAAATTCGAAATAATAAAATTCAAACCTCCAAGTAACTTTATCCGCGTACATCTGCCAATATGTGGGTTATTTTATTAAAGTTGAAAGAGCGTGTTTTACCCATAGCAATGTATCTTTGTACCTCAAATGGACAAAATTGGCCAAAAATTTGACCTAGCCTCCATATAACTAACAAGCTTTATGTACCACCTTACTTCTCTTGCTCTCCTCGCAAGCTGCAAAGGTACAGCGCCATATATGCGATAAGTCATAATTATAACTGCTTTAAGTATTTCATAACAATAATAAGTGTAAATATGGCAACGAGGAAAACAGAAACCGTATTTTTCTAACGAGTTAATAAGTCGTAGTACCTCTGGGCAATGTATCAAATCGAATTTTTCAATTTTATTCTCGTTTATGACAATTCATACTTTTTGCGATGATTCAGGCTCAAATATTATCCCTCACTTCATAATATGAAATGACAATGAATATATAAAATGGGTCGAAAATTTTACAGTTTATGAGATTGTTTTACAATCAATTATTTTCATAACCGGACTTCATATCTTAAAAGAAAATCCCGCAAATTAAAACGATTTAGTTTTAGGTATTTGTAAAAACAATGGTGAGCTCTCTTATTATTCAGCATAATTCGTTTACTTTAAAAACAACCGAATCTTACTGAAATTCAAGTGAAAATTAAGCGTTTAAAACTATTTTGCAGAAACTAAAGCAACTTTCCCTTTTAAAAACACATTATATTCTACATACATTCCTGTTTCTTTATATCCTTCGGATTCTTTTCATATTCAGCAGCCCTACTTGAGTCTGCCATTTCAGTATTTACTTTGCATACAAATTATTTTCAAAGTTTTCTTTGTTTGTCCGCCCTTAACTATACTTTACAGAGACATTAAAATTCATAATGCAACCACCCAGAACCAAGCATACTCGTATTGTTCCCATTTGTTACATTTACCTTCCACTTATTCGAGACACTTTGTTGACAACATATGTGCAAAAAGTATTTTCTAAGACAAATTATTTTTCAATTTGGAAACTAATTTGTCAAAGTGAGTAATGTGAAAATGAGATGAGATCATCAATCCTCAATTCAGCCAACTTGAGAATTTACTTGTTTACAAGTTTTTAAGTATTGACTATTTTTATCAATAAAGTCGAATAAGAAAGTTGTAAAATATAAACTTTAAATTAAGAAAAAAATCCAGAGCAATTAAATGATTATCGCTTTCAGCTGATATGGGACGGCATTGCCAAACTAGTTTTCATAATTTGAGATCTTTCCTCAATGCGAGATTGGACCTGGTATACCATGTTGTAAGATGGCTACATCTAGTGTAAAGAATTAAATTTTTGTTATTCCACATGCCTGTCTTCTCGTCAATCCGTCTGCCAATGCAAGCTGTAACTCGTGTTAAAATTGAGATTTCGTAAAGAAAGTAGTACACGTGTTCTCTGGCTAAAAACGAAGGACGAGTTCGTAGTAGGGCGTTGCAGGACCACTGTCACGCCAACAAAATGTACACCTGTAATTGGCATAGTGGAGCGCAGTAACAACTTGAATGTGGACGTGCGTTTTTTGCTGCACAGAGGCGGGTGCGTATCTTGGCTGCAACAAGGTTCTGTTCCGAGTCGATATTAGGACCTCGGAGCGTAAGCTCTTTTAAAACACTGGAGACGTGTCTTCCGTCTATCACAACATGATCAATCTTGTTGGTGGCATTTTGGTACGGATACAGGCAGGTGGCTTGATGTATTTTCTTATGCTGGAATCTAGTACCACAGGCAACCATATTTCGGGCCCCGGCGAAGTCGATCAGCTTCAACCCACTTGGGGATGTTCCGTCATGGAGGTTGAATTTACTGACCGTCCTTCTCTTCCGTCGGGGCGTGGGCGCAAATCATCGATATGTTGAAGAAGTTTGCTTTGATGCGGAATGTGGCTAGTCGTTCATCCACCAGGGTGAATGCCAGGACTCGGCGACGGAGTCCCTCTCCTACCACGAGTCCTATTCCAAATTTGCACTTCTTTATGTGGCCACTGTAGTAAATGCCAAAAGGACCTACTCGTTTCAGTATTTTTCCTGTCCACCGCACTTCTTGGACGGCGGTGCTATCAGCATTAATTCTCACGAGGACATCAACCAACTGGGCAGCGACACCTTTCCAATTAAGGGAATCCAGGTGTATGTCTTTAAATCGTAATCTTTAATACGTTTGCAGTGTCGTCATCAAAAGGGGTAATCTCATCCGTGACTGCTTTCTTGTTTTCAGTGGGCGCTTGTTCTTACGTACCGGGTCCAAAGCCCAGCGCACAACCCTGTGAAGGGGATGTTTCCGCCTTCAAACGGATGTCTTTTGGCTACCCAGAGGACACTTGGTCTGAGACCGGAAGTCGTGACTTCCTTGAGCCATATCGAAGAATTGTTTCTGACCACTCTCAAGTGAATGGAGTTCAGAAAGCTTTCCCCACTTAGTCCTTCCCTACTTTTTTTGTTTTGTTTTCCTTTTATCTTGTATTTTTTATCTACGACGGTTCCGTCAAATAAAGTGAGTTTAAGATTTCTTTAAATATTTAAGTTTTCGTACCATGCCTCTGGAAAATCTACTTCTTCTTTTATTATTACACAAACAACAAAAAATGTTTAGTAATTCTTGTGCATGCATTTAGAACGCTCTGTTTTTCTTCTTAGCCAAGTTTTCAATTTTATTGCAACCTAAAAATAAACTAAATTTAAGTGGCTTGCGAGCTTATGTTTACATTTTTTATGCATGCAACATTGTTTGCATAACAAGATTCAGCAATGTGCAAGTTAGTTAGCACCAATTTTTAAAGCAAGAACGGATGGTTTCCAGGGAATTTAATAATCACTATAAATTGAATTTAGATTCATTTTATCGTTTTGCGAAAAGCATCTTTCGATGGAATGTCTGCAAATTAACTATTTAAGTGGCTTTAAATGAACACTATTCGATTATGAGAAAACATTTTGTTGGTTAATTGAAAAGCAAATATTGAAGAAAAGGAAGAAACATATAAGCTGCCGTTCATCTCTCTCAATTTATACGCAAAAAGCTAATGATTGCCTATTTCGTAGCAAAGTGCACGAGTGGTTTCAACGTTTTCACAGTAGTCGGGAGGACATAAATGACGATCAATATGTGGGCCAATCAAAATCCATGATCACCGGAAATTCCATCGAAACTGTGCGTTAATTCAATAAAAATCAGCCGAAATCATTATTGAAATTCAAGGAGATGGAATTGAACATCTTCAAAACATCGATTTATCGCATTTTGACCGAACATTTGGGCTTACGAAAGGTGTGTGCAAATTGTTACTTGCGCGAACCTTGCACGGTTAGTTCCGCACAAATTGACTGACGACCAAAAATTGCGCAGAATCCAACATTCGAAGATTATTTAACCAAAATTCACGTTTTAACCATTTACCACTCCCCGTATTCACCTGATATGGCACCGTGCGACTTCTTCCTTTTCGGAAAAATGCATTTGCCCATGAAAGGAAAGCGTTAAGCAGACGTATAGACCATTCAAAAGGCTTGCACCGGCATACTGGCGGCCATAGCGGCCATACTGGCCAACGCGCTAAAACACACGTGCGACATGCTTTTGGACCGTGCAAAAAGCCGTATTGAAGCAGAAGGAGACTATTTTGAATAAAATAAATTGATTTTGCCGAAAAAACCATTTGTTCTGTTTTTTTTAAGTCCTGTTTATCTTGGAACCCCCCTTGTACATAACGAAGTCTAAAGAGAATTTTGCCCAATTTGTTTTGTAATGCTTAATTTTTACCGTACATAAATAGCAAAACTGTGCATTGTTAATTTTAGTGCTGTTGAACTTCCTGTTGCTTAATAATATGTACTTTTTGTAGTAAAAATTTGCGATTATGTGGTCCAATGTACGAAAATTTTGCTTCAGTGAACCGCAACTGCAAAAGATAACAAAGAATTTTGTAAGCAGTGGTAGTGGTGTGTATTCACGTTTAAGAAAACCCACATAAAACCCACAGGCAAATATAGCAAACAAAAGTTTTTGGTATTCAAATATTCATTACTCATTTTCCTAACACCAACATTGGCTTATATGTTTTAGTCCTAAATTTTAATTGCCTTTTGTAAAAATATGCTGTGGGTTATGCAAGGAGTATAATACTATTTAATTCAGATTATGATAAAATTCATAAAAAGACAGACACGCATACAAAATTTTCTTCTTCTTATAATCTATATACAATATATAACAGAAAGTTGTGTTAGTTACACCATTTATAAGTCAAGAACGGCTGAACCGATTTGGCCGAAAATTCGTGAGGAGGTAGCCTAGAACCAGGGTAAGGACATATTTGCATCACATCACAATTGCATCAATTCACCACACCCAATCAGCCATTCACCTCATCACCCGAGAGAACACCCATTAACACACATACACGCACATGCACCCAAACGCGATGACTTTCTACATTTGTAAAGGTATTATGTCAAAATAAACACCGTTTTATTTAACCAAGTATATTTAATATAGAATGTAAGAATGATCAAAGTATGAATTATTTAAAAGCTCAAAAATAATCAAGATCGCGCGCCCTCTTCTCTCGCGTTCGCTTTTCGATACTCTTCTTTTTTAAGCATCCTTCGTGTTGCCACACGTTGCTCAATCAGTAGGCTTGCCATCTGTCGTTGACAGCTCGGCCACTCCTGATCGATCGTCTCTCCTGGACGATTTTTCGCTATTGTCTTCTTCAGTAGTCTAATGCTCACCATAATCTGGTGTCTCGGTTTCATAGTCGTCATCTACAAGACTATGGTTTACCCATGGTTTCATGTTGTCGTTCGTAAATACCCCTGCATATCGCTTCCTCTGCTTAGGCACATCTGGTAGATCTTCTACTACGTAGCGGTCGTTGGGTAAAACCTTCGTTACGATATATGGCCCTTTGTATGACGGTTCAAGCTTATGGGAGGTACCAGTGGGTGGAGGTACGTAGTCAATTACCACCAGATCTCCTTCATTGTACTTCCTTGGTGTTTGATGCTTCGCATCGAACCTCTGCTTCCATTTAGCCCTCTCTGCGGTTATTCGTTCGGTTGCTAGATTCATTTGGAAGTCTTCGTGTTGAATCTTGTTCTCCTCATTGTCATCCTGCACAACTTGAGTCAAGCGGTTTACTGTTACGTCGCGTAGTTTAAAGTTGAAAACTAAACTATTCGGGCTCTGCCTAGTTGTTGCATTGCTTTGAGAGTTTAGACACCATTGAAGTTGCGGTAGTGCCTCGTCCCAATCTTTATCGTGTTTGATGCTGCATTTAAGTGATGCTAAAATGGTCTTATTTACACGCTCGGCCTGGCCGTTGGCACGGGGCGTGCGCACTGCCACTTTAACATGCCGTATCTTGTATCTTTGAATGAAGTTCTGGAACTCCTTTGACGTGAAGGCCGTGCCCCTGTCGGAAACGATTTGCCTGGGGCTTCCATATACATTTACATATTCTCGTAGCGTCGTAAGCACTGGTGTCGTTTTCGTGTTGCGTAATGCTCGTAGTATTACATACTTGGTAAAAGCACATACAATTACGAGTATATAATAATTACCTCGTTTGCTTCGTACGAATGGCCCTAGATGGTCTATATGCACGCATCTGAAGGGTATCGGTACAACTTCGCTTACATGCAACTGCGCTTCCTTTTTACACCCTGTAACTTTATTCATACAACATTCTGGACATGCTGCAATATAGGATTTTACATATGATCGCATCCGTGCAAACCAGAAGTCTTTCGATACACGCTCGCATGTCTTGTCCAGTCCGAAGTGACCTGCTTCATCATGACATGCTCTTACTATACGCCATTTGACGCCTCGTGGTACTACTAGTCTTTTGTTTCCGTTGACCTTGCGAAACAATCGTTGACCTTGCAATACGTAGTCATCTTTAATCTGACATTCGTTTGATGCTGATTTTCCGTTGAGAACTTCGATGATATCTTTGAGTGTTTCGTCTTGTCTTTGCATTGCTGATACCCAGTCGTTGTCCATATCGACCACTCGATATATTGACTCAGCAATTGTTGTCGGTTCTATCGGGGGAAGTGTTGGGCATCTACTTAACCCATCAGCCAGCATATTCTTCGCACCTGCGCGGTGAATGCATTGGAAGTCAAACTCCTGAAGTTTGAGCCACCACCTTGCGATCCGTGGTAACAATGGCGTAGTTGCTTTAGTTACTGCTACAGCGTTGCAGTCGGTGATTACCTTAAAGCTATGCCCAATTAAGTACATACGATATCGCTGCAGAGTTTCAACTATTGCCAGAACTTCTAGCTCGTGGCTGGCATAGTTACGTTCTGCGTCGTTGCACTGCCTGCTAAAGTAAAACACAGGTCGCCACTCATTAGCGTTGTCGTTCTGCATTAGAATACCAGATAACCCCATGGAACTCGCATCCGTGTGTACCTCGTGTGGTTTCGTTGCTTCGTATATCGTCAGCACAGGTTTCGTAATTATAATCGATTTCAATTTCTCAAAAGCATCGTTCTGTTCTTTGTTCCAGACAAACGTTGCATTCTTTTTCAGCAGTGTCGTTAATGGATATGCTATGATGCTATATTCTTTGACAAATTTCCGGAAATAGCCGGTTACTCCCAAAAATTGTCGCACTGATCTTATCGTTGTGGGTTTCGGAAACTCTTCGATCACCTTCGTTTTGTTTTCACCAGGACGTATGCCGTCGGAATTTATGTCATGACCTAAAAACTGCACTTGCTGGGTCAAAAATGTACTCTTCGAGGGTCTAAGCGTCAGACCTGTTGCGTTTACAGCTTCAAGAAATTCTCGAAGTACGTCAATACCTTCGTCAACTGACTTCGTGGCTATGATGACCTCGTCTACGTAGTTGACCACTTTGTCACGTTGTTTAAGCGTTTTAATTAAATTTACCATTATCTCCTGGAAAACCATTGGAGCGTTCACTAGACCGAAAGGCATAACATTATGCTCAAACAGCCCTTCATGCGTCAAAAACGCAGTATACTTTTTCGATTCTTCGTTCATAGGTACTTGATAATAGCCGGAGATCATGTCCAGCGTCGTAAAATATTTATTGCCAGCTAGACGTGAAAGCTGTTCCTCCACGATTGGCATAACGTAGTTCTTCTTAACCGTGACCTCGTTCAATGCTCGAAAGTCGATGCACATTCGACTCTCACCGTTGGATTTTTTTACTAAAAGCACTGATGCGGCGTGTGGGGAATTGCTTGGACGGATTATATCATTGTCCAGCAGTTCCTTTAAAATTTTTGATAACGTTGGTCGTTGTGAAAACGGAACCTGGTACCGTTTGCCCAAGATAGGATCTGATGTTGTTACATTTATGGTCATTTGTACGTCCTTGCATCTACCAAATTGACTAATATCTTCTGCAAAACATTGTTTAAAAATTTTTAAAAGATTCCTTGTCTTGCCTTTGTCTTCTTCCTTTAAGCAGCTAGATATATCTAAGTCCGCTTTCTCGTTTTCTTCTAGCCGTAGCACTCCGTTATCAATCACCATGTGATACCCGTTGTTTTTTAGAACGTCGCGACCTAATAAAATATCGTAGGGCAGCAACTCATCAGCAACAATATACAATGTCACCTCGCGTTGGACTTTGTCAATAGTCACATTAACGTTGACTAGTTCAGTAACTTGCACCTTAGATCCGCCGAATCCTGTAAAGCATCTTTTAGCTTCCTTCGTCTGCATACCATCTGCTGTAGATGCGCGTATCAGCGAGCATACGCTGCCGGTGTCAATGAAAGCCTCCAGTCGCCTTCCTTCAAGCTCCACCATTTTTGTAACCGGAAGGGCTTCGTCGTGTTCGTCGTGGTCGCCAATCTTCGCAACAGATGCCTTTTTGTTGCAATTCTTCGCTTCATGACCTATTTTTGTACATATAGTACACCGTTGTTTCCGTTGAGGTTGCGGACACTTGGCTGCAATGTGCCCGTAATCATTACAATTGAAACATTTTATTTGTGTTGACTTCGCATTTGCTTTCAATTCGGGTTTCGCTGTTTGCTGAGTTAACGCCGTTGGAGTCACCGATACGTTGCTGACTGTCGTTAAATTTTTGAGCGCCACCAATAGTTGACTACACGTCGCAAAATTCATTGTTGCCAATGTTTTAGTTAGTACACTGTCGTTGAGTTCACCGATAATATGTGTGTTGATGGAAACATCGTCCACCGTTCCTTGTCGACCTATCGTTAACATGGAGTAATAATACTCTAAATAGTCTTCGTTGGGTTTGCGTTTGCGCTTCATAAGCGCCTTATGCGTTTCAGCTGCGTTGTGTGCTGACGGAAAGTCCGCAGTAAATGCGTGCACGAATTGTGACCAGGAACTGAAAACATCTTGCGCGTCCAGCCACTGTTTGGCCATGCCTTTCATTTTGTGCTGAACCGCGATCAAAACCATATCTTCCTCCCAGCCATAGGATTGTTGTAGTTGCTGAGTTCGATTTATGAACTTCATTGCTGACGTTGAACCTTTGAGTGGGTCGAATTCAGGCATTACACCTATCATATCCTGAATTCTCATCTTTGGGCGTGATGCTGTTCGTAGATCATCAGCAGATTCCCAGGTCGCTAAGCTTGAATCTGGCCTAACACCATCGTTGTTGTTTGACGCTTGTTGAATTTCATCGTTCGCTGGTATCGGTTCTGAGTTACGATTCATTGTACCAATAGCTAACGTTAAACTTGCCATCGCCTCTCTCAAGCTATTCAGTTGCACTTGTAAATCATTTGTGGATACCGCACCATCGTCTTTAAGCTCCATCGGATCTACCTCATCAGCACCCAAAACTTCTTGCAGTTTGGCTACTTTAACTATTTTGGTACCCGTCGTAGGTAAATCGTTAGCCCTTAGTAGTGCATTCAGTTGAATGACCTTTAGCGTATTTAACTTTATCATGTTTGTAAAAGAAATATTTTATTAGTAGAAAACCAATATTCCTAAAACAATTTATTTCACCGTCCTTTTATTTAGAGCCTGCACTGTGATTTGTTTGCCTTTATTTCGTTGTTTTACTCTTGCTGTTCGCTGCTTGGTACTGCTTCAAATTCGTTTGCCAATTCCAATTGGAAGTTCTGCTTGCACACGAACCAACTAGCGTGTGTAAGCGTTTTAAAATTTAAACGTTGACTCGTAGACGCAGAGAAGTCTAATTAGCGTTGTTTCGTATCTGCTCAGTCGAGACTGTTGTATGCAGCGCAGTCAGCTCCGTTTGTTGCACGCTTGCGCCTTCGTTGAATTGCCTTCTTTCTTTGCGTATCTATACAAACACGCTGTACGTTGAAACTCAGGTTGCTTCACTGTTGCACTGTTTTGCCGCAATACTTGGCTGTCGTGTTGAGACTCTTCTTTGCAGAGGCAAACGCGGCGTTTTTCCCAATACGTGCTCGTTTTGCGCTGTCCCTTTCCTTGGAGATTTTCGCCGTTTGTGTACTACACTCGTACACCGCTTCTATTGTTTCTGCTATGCAATTCGTTGTAATTGCTCGGTGTGTCTTTCCTAATAAGACGTTGGCGTTTCGCTGTGGCTTCGTTTTGCAGCACTTACACTTGGCTGCGCCGTTGAGAATCTTCTGTTCAAAATGACGATGCGCCGTCTTGCTAATACGTGCACGTTTGCGCTGCCGTTGATCGTTGAAGATTCTCGTCGTTCGTGTACTATACTTGTACACCCTTGCCACTGCGTCGACGTTTTATATCGTTGTAGGCGTATGGATCAATAAATTCCACTTCTGAGATGTAAAGGTATTATGTCAAAATAAACACCGTTTTATTTAACCAAGTATATTTAATATAGAATGTAAGAATGATCAAAGTATGAATTATTTAAAAGCTCAAAAATAATCAAGATCGCGCGCCCTCTTCTCTCGCGTTCGCTTTTCGATACTCTTCTTTTTTAAGCATCCTTCGTGTTGCCACACGTTGCTCAATCAGTAGGCTTGCCATCTGTCGTTGACACATTCTAATTAGAACAAACGGGAAAGAGAAAGGATCTCCCGCACCTTTTGTCGATACGACGTCGATCAAGCAACATCATCTCTTTCCGCAGCATTCCGGTTCCGATCCGCTTACCCGAGTGTATATCTTTAATATATATTTAACCTAATACCTAATGTTTCCAATATATAATTGATCAGTTTATATTTATACAATACATATTTAACGTTGTTAAACTATCCAATACTTCAGTTCAATTAAACCCATTTTATTACAATAATTGGGAAGTGAATTTCGCAGAAAATAAAAGTTTGTAACGATCTTTGAAATTGGTGCATTTTTTTTTTAACTAAAGGTTAAGTTGAGTTTTGTGTTTAATGCGAAAATTTAATACAACTCATAAACACAAAAATTATATTTCATATAATACGAGGGCTTCTATATATATTTCTGGCCTAATAATGAAAATAGGAATATTTATCAACGAAAATGGTTTATTGTTTTTCAAAATATTCTCCATCATGATTTATACACTTTTGCATGCGCTCAAACCAATTTTCGAAGCACTTTTTCCACTCCGATTGAGACACCTCCTAAACATGGTTTTTGAATGCTTCAACAGCATCTTCTGGCGACGAAAATCGTTGACCACGCATTATTTTCTTGATGTGTGGGAATAAAAAGAAGTCATTGGGTGCCAAGTCAGGGCTGTACGGCGGATGACCCATCAATTCGAGGATTTGGCCGGTCAAAAAGGTGCTGGTTTGAGCCGATGTGTGAGAGCTCGCATTGTCATGGTGCACAATGATTCGTCTTCTCTTGTTCGTTTTTCGAATTTCTCCGAAGACTTCAGGCAAACAAATGGTGGTGTACGACTCAGAATTGACCGTCCTACGTTGCTTAAGCAGTCGCCACATGACCAGTTTTGCCGAAGAAACAGGCGACCATTTGCTTCGAAGTGCTTCTTCCACGAACTACTTTCGTTGGATTTGGCTCGTCTTGGAAGACCCACACGGTCGATTGCTGTTTTGTTTCGGGCTCATACCCATAGATCCATGATTCGTCACCTGTGACGATCTTATAAACGTCTTTTGAAGCACCGCGATCGTATTTTTTCAGCATTTCTTTACACCAATTCACACGAGCCTTTTTTGAGCGATTGTCAAATTGTGCGGGATCCAACGAGAACAAACCTTTTTACGGCCAGGTGTTCGTGCAATATCGAATGTATGCTGGTGGGAGAAATGCATAGGCATGCCTCTATCTGAAGGTATGTTACATGACGGTCTTGCATTATCAGTTCGCGTATGGCATCGATGTTTTCTGGCACAACGGCTGTTTTTGGACGACCTTCACGGAATTCGTCTTTGAGCGAGCGTCGGCCACGATTGAATTCGTAGTACCGGTTTTTCACAGTGATATAGGATGGTGCTTCATAGCCATACAAAGATTTTAGTTCATCGATACACTCTTGTCGTGATAATCCACGTGGAAATTTGTGAAAAATGATCGCACGAAAATGTTCATGAGTTAATTCCATTTTTTGGCCGAGATGAATTTTTTAATTCCCTGTAAATTAAACAATTCACGATTAAATGACAAAACGTTTTGAGTGTTGTTATGCTAAAAAATGTCAAACTTTCCAATGGAAATGTCAGATTGCACCTGGCAATACTTAGTGTTGCCTAGGCCAGAAATATATATAGCAGCCCTCGTAAGAATTTGTTCAAAATTCATGTTTGTAGGAACCATTTGAATATATGCGTACAATTTTAAACAGAGTCTTCCTCAAAAATAATACAATTGCTAAGTATTTGGAATAGTAAAAAAGAAGTACAACAAAATATGCAGTGAAATAGATTGAAACTGGCTCGGTACTCAGCCATTGAGTATATACGAGGTTCAAAAAGTATCGGGAATTTTGTGTTTTTTTTAAATATTATTTATTTATTCATGAATATCTATTTTGCCCCCTTCAAAGTAATCTCCATGAGATATTATACACTTGTGCCAACGGTTTTTCCAATTTTCGAAGCACATCAAAAAATCATTTTTTTTTATCTTCTTCAGCTCCTCCTTCGATGCCGTCTTTATCTCGTCAAGAGAAGCGTAACGTCGTCCTTTCATGGGCCTCTTCAGTTTAGGGAACAAGAAAAATTCACAGGGGGCCAGATCTGGGGAATACGGTGGCTGCAGCATCATTAGTGTGTTGTTTTTGGCCAAAAAGTCGCGCACAAGCAACGATGTGTGAGCATGGGCGTTATCGTTTTGAGTAGGAAAAAATCGAAGACGATCCAAAACACGTGCAAGCAAAACAGCTGTCAACAATTAAATGAACATTTAAAATGGCCGAGCTTGTCGGCATAAGTGAGAGACATGAGTACCAACATAACGCCTGAAAAAATTCGAAATTCGAATGTACGTAACCAGCGAAAATTCAAAATTCGCGATACTTTTTGAACACACCTCGTATTATACAACGTGCATTCCAAAACACTGATGTCATAACCTTTTAGCCGACCTTTTCGTCTTTCCACGCCTGAGAACCGGTTCATCATGTGCAGTCCACTAGAATGAATGTCGATTGGACTTCAGAGGGAAATTATAGGGCTATGTTTCTATTGTCACACACCGACGCAAAAATTCGGTTTTATGTTCCTTTTTTTGTCAATTAATACAAGTTGCTTCACAAAAATTCTATATCTCATTAACCCTTTCAGTGGATTTGTCGAATATATTCGACATTGGATGAGCGCGCTTTTTCATGTCAAAAAAGTAACTGTAAACGTGCTCATAAGTTCTTGTTGTTAAATTAGTTAGTCAGGCAGAGAGCATTTTAATGAACATAAGCTACATTACAGTCTTTCTAAATTTTAGTTACTTAGTTAATTTGATCTTTTTTGCAGGGTTATCAACAGATTGTCCGATCGCTATATTTCAACATAAATTTAGGTATTTAAATTTATCTAAGTGTTCGAAAAAATTGTATGTTAATCAGTAGTGTTTAAATAATCGTTCCTTATCAAAAAAAACAAAGAAAAAAGTAATTAGCCGTACACCTATATAAAAATTTTTTCCCCAAATATATTGGTTTGTCGAATATAATCGACATTGACCCGCAAAGTAAGTTTTTTTTTTTTCCGATTAGAGAGAAAAAAATGTATATTAAAACGTTTAGTTATTATATAATAATTTTTCAGAAATATGGCATATATAGAAGCTTTAAATGATGAATGAGATTATTTGAAATTCTTTGCAAATTGTTCTGGATATTGAAGATCGAAATGAGTGCCATGTAAAGATATGTGGAATATGATGTCGAAACGGTGGATGGAATGATACTTTTGAAGTGATAGAACGGGAAATTATTTCCAGATTGGCGGTGAAGCCTTAGATGAAGTGTTAAGATTTGGAATTGCCGGCTTATCACTGAGGCCAGCAATATCTGGAAATGGGTATATCAGTTGATAATGAGCCCAAGCCAAGGTCAAGCATACAAAACTCCATTGACCTTCACAGGAACGAAAGCTATTTCTTGGAGAAAAAATCGAATAGAACATTCTTCGAACAGCAAATTCAGTTTGACGTAACACAAGATAGCTGCAGATATTGAAATTGGTCACAACCATATTCATAGGATTTTTAAAAAATACCTTTACAGATGATTTCTTCATTGGAACTGCGTATTATATACAACACAATTTATATGCTCAACAGAAAGGTCAATTTAAATTTCCACGGAGTGCTCAGACAATGAAGTTCGAATTATTGTTTTTGCACATCATATAATGATGGGGGTTTTGAAAATTTCCGACAGAGTATGAAATGTTTTACGATCCTTCGTATTGGAATATCATTTTTCAAGAGAGAATATGACCAGAAACGTTTTTTTTTTTTTTGCTATTAGAAATAATTTACATTGTGGTTGATGTTAATGAACAAAAAAGGGCAGAATAGAGATTCGACTTTTTAAAGTTCAACCGATAATAAACACAGTGAGAAAATCGCGTCCTTTTGGAGCCTGACCATTGGAGGAAAATCTCTGTATTGATGAACAAATCATTCCATATTTACAGGGAAAGTTTGTAGCAAAACAATACATAAAAGGAAAGCCCACCCCATGGGGAATCAAAGTTTTTTTTTTTATGCGGTAAAAGAGGGATTCCGTGGTGATTTTCTTATTTATCAAGGATCGACAACTCCTATTAGATTGACAAAAAAATAGTGAAGGCATGTTGGTTTCGGGGGTTCTGCTGTTGTTCTTCATCTATGTAAAACGGATTCCAAGTATGGGCCATTGTTTCACAATCTATTTTTCGACAACTACTTTCGTTCCTTACGCAGCTTTTCGAAATATTGAAGCAACGCAAATATTAATGCCGCCGGAACCATTCGTGTTAATAGATTCGCTAATCCCAAACTTCCTAGTGAGAAATAAATGAAATGCAGAGGGTCAGCGTTTTCTGCTGAATGCATTGACGCCAATTGGTGTTTGTACTTATCACTCGTTGGTATGACAATAAAGTCATCAACCTGGGGTCGAATTTTGTTGGAATTGGAGTTAAAAGATAAGGCTAAACGGTGGGAAAACGATTCTCATATGAATTTATATGTAATTGACAGACCACAAGTTGTACGTATGTATAACGAGAGCATGGGCGGAGTTTTAATAAAAGA
>NW_026038417.1:0-22379 GCF_023373825.1 Bactrocera dorsalis
CGAATCGTTGGGTCGCACGCTATTCGATCCATCTGCCTCTCATTTATGTATTTTCGCCTCAAGTTCTCAACTGAACTCGCAACTGTCGGTTGCATGGCGCTCGTCCGGGTTGTTATGCCGGTCTGACTGGGTTCTTTGGTGAGTGGTGTTGGCCTCGTCGAAACGGCAATGACGATGAGCAAAAATTTTCGACGCTTGGCAGTTTGGCAGCTAGACAGCTATGGGAATGGAAAGGAAAAACAAGTATTCAACTTGGTTCTATGCCATTTGGACAATGTTCAAAACTGCGCTGCACGATTTATTGTGAAGATAAACTGGGTATCTGCTTGTAGATACATACTATAGTAGTAATACGATTGGTTCATGAGCTGGATAGATACATGCTTGTGCGTCATTAAAACTTTGTGAGGTATATTCTCATTTCTAAATGCCATATATATGTACAATTTAATGTATCTGTGTAGGTATATGCCTGGACAGCAGGTCAAAATTAGGTTCAAGTTGTTGTATCTCTTTAATTTAGGTCTCTTTTAACTGTATTTCTTTGCAGTTTATGTGCGCATGTTTTGTTATTTTTCGTTTGCCCCACAAAATATGTTCACCTTACTTTATGATAAAGAGTTGATGTTTACAACCTATGGCTGCCAAGTTGGTTTGCTGTCATCTGTCTAATCTTTTGTTTATATTTCATTCAACGTTGTCTATTTGGGGCTTACATAGTGCAGTTTGAAAGCATAGTTTGCGAGCGTTTTACGGAGAAAAATAATCTATAGCAAACAGATACTGCTTTTGATGTTACTTCTTGGTAGTCGATTTAAGGGAAAGCCTGTCTTTGAAAGCCTGTGCTCGTCTATGAAAAACTGAGGTTCTAAGAATTATTATGTAGAGCGCAAAGGAAACCGTGAAATGAACATTGAAGAAACAAAGCTAACCTCAAAGTCCGAGAAATGTTCAATTAAGAGTCTCCTAAAGATCGATGACGATATTTTATAATTTTTTTCTTTATATATCATTAAAGACTGGACAAAGGACTGTCTGAAAAATGTGTTCATCAGAAAATTTTATGAAAAAGTTAAACTCGCATCGCTGAAGTCCGTAATTGAGCGCGGGGTCTTGAGTAAAACCCCTATTTCACCAACCCATTCATATTAAAAATAGATATTATATTTTTTTTTGTCACTGTGGGGAAAATCGGATGGTATTTATAAATTTTATAAATATATATATGCATATAATATATATGTAGTTATATATTTTTTAAAATTATTTTTAAATATATGCAGCTATATAGCTAAGCATACTTATCTATCCAACCATTCCCTTTATCAATTTCGTAATTTCTTTATAATTTTTCCATAAACCCTAAAAGAACAAGCCTCAGTATATGATAAATATATACTCGTATGTATATATTGAATCTATGCATGATTACTATTATTTTACCCGACCCTAGTCACCTTCAAAAGAACGTTCAGGGTGTGTTTTCTTTTCAAGCTAAATTACTATGTATGTATATATGTATGCTTGTGAATATGTACACATACTTACATATATATGTACATACATACGTTCGGTAGAGCATATGTATAGGGGAGCAAGCAAATATGGGTTTCAGCTCAGCTGGCTTGAGTGCGGTGTTATCGGTAAGGGATATCAGATTCAAGCATGGTATTTATATGGGCTCGTTGTTACTTCTGTTGCCGTCATTGTCCTCATTCGGATAACTTTTGAAAGCAAAGTTATTATCGCAAGAGTTTCGTCAGTTATGCCTTCTCTGCTCTTCGTTGCGTTTACTTTGAAAGTGTGAGTCTCAATTTTATATAATGGCGTCGTAGAGAAAACTCGTATTTTTTGGGTTTACGACAGTCGTCCATTATTTTACGAATATAAATGCGCATAAGCAATGAATCGTTTAATCCCAAGTGTCTTAGATATCAAGTTTGAATACATAAAATATTAAAAGTTTAGATTGAATATTCGAAAATTATGCCTTGTAGGTTAAATGACTGTGAAACGAAAGTTTTAAAAGTATATATTGTGTTGTAGTATGAAGAGAAAATGTAGCTCAAACTTTTATAAAGGTCTGTTGTAAGATCCTCTTAATAAACTTCTTAACCTTCGACTAATATTTATTATTTGTCCGACAATAATCCACAGAATAGGTTCTAGTTTAAATCTTTAAAATAGTTGTGTTAAGCCGTTACATGGGTTTCCTCGAGAAAAAACAGCCTTTTTCAACAATTTTTTCCTCATCTAAAGAATTAAATGTTTTATTAGAATTTTCTACTTACAAACCTACACTATGAACAAAAAAATTCTGCAATTTTTGGAAAAAAAAAATATTTCAAACTCGGCCATTGCTACGCCATTTCCGGCGAACCCTCGGAAAAAAAGATGTTTTAGTTAATGCCTTAACTCAGAACTTGGACGAAGGGGAAAAAACCTGAAAATTGGATTTTTGGCAGACATTGTTACAAAAAAATGAAAATTTCAGTGAAAATTTCGGAACATTTTACTTTTGAAATAGTCGTAATCGAAAAAAAATCCTTCATCCAGGTCTTTAAGAATTGTATCTCAAAGATCTGTGTGATATTTCATGAAGTTCGGTGGAGTAGTTCTCGAGAAATCTTGCTAACTGAGTTCAAAAACACAGTTTCGAGAAAAATCAATTTTTTGAAACCCGTAAACCCATGTAAAGTGGAACTTGGAATTGTGATCCAAAATACATGTACTTTTTTATACTCTTGTAACATCTTTTGTTCACCTAACGGTTGTTTGTATCACATATAAATAGTCGAGATAGGTGTAAAGGATCCAATGTCACGTGTCACCGCCTATATTTACGTAAAATCACATATCTCCCGACATACTTGCCCAATTTTAAACAAGTTTGGTGCTTAAGATTATTTTCACATTTATGTATATTACACTGTGAAAATGGGTGAAACCGGACTGGAAATACTCCTACTTCCCGTATGACATAAATTTAAATTCTATCTATCTATATCTTGATAAAACTTTGCACGAATAGTGCCTTTGAGGTGAGCCACTTTATGACTAAAAATTGTCCAAATCGGACCAAAACTATACACACCTAAGATATCGAATATGTGGGCGACAGTTCCTATTGCGAACTTTTTACCGAAAATATAATCAATGTCAGATTTATTAAAGAAATTTGAAAAAAACCCCAGCATTATTCCTTAAAGTTGCGAGAATATGAAATATTCGGTTACATCCGAACTTAGCCCTTCCTTACTTTTTATATTTGCTCTATGTCTGGCGTCCTTGTTCTAAACCCTATATTTGTATCATACAGAAAACTTTTGTAATCACTTCTCTTTTAATGCTCATTTTCTATCATTTTATTTATTTGTGATTTTAATCCAGCAAAAATTTGTATACGGATGGCAACGCTTAAATGCTATAAAATAAAAAAAAATTCTTAGAAATCGATCGACCTTAATGCAGTGCCTAAAGATAATTCATTTCTAAAGTAAAAAAATAAAAATTCTTTAACCTTAATATTTTCAGAAATTGCAGACCTTCCAGGTAGTTTCACCTTTTGTTGTCGACCATCAAGGAAAGGGGCGTTCTAGTGTAGACAACATTTACCAGGATTATCTTAAAGACACCACAGAAGTCTCTACCTACATATCTAAAATAATTGTAATACTCACTTAAGGGCGTCAAACATTTTTTTAAAGGCCAGTTAAAAATGTATTACCCGTTTGAAATACAAACATCTGTCATGTAAATATTAGCATACTTTATTAAATTCCATTATTACACACAAAAAGCCTCATTAAAGCGATTGTATCTTTTCAAAGCTATTCTTCTTTCAACATCCTTTGCTTTGGAAACATAATTCAGTAAAATCAATTTATTAAATTAAGCAAAAGTACATACAAACTTATGCAAATATACCACAGATATTTATTTACTTTTCGAATGTTGAAAACTGCCGAAGAAGAAAGACATCATTTGTTATCGGCCATCAAAAGAGAGATAGATGGACGAGATTAACATCAAACAAGTAGAACTAATGAATTCACATGAAGAATCTGACTTAATACCAACACAAATATACACACATTTCAATGAATACTATATATACATACAATAAAAGTTTCTACACAAACATTTTTGAGATTGACAAAAACAACATGCAGCTTACGAACGTCACCAACTCACCATTGCACAGGATGGTAATTCAACCTGACAACTTTCCACCCTCACAAAAGGTTGGTTCAATTGGATGGACGACGGGCATACAAATGAATATAAATAGACCCTTCGTTACCGCCAACCGACCCGATAAAGTGTGTACACAACCTACAATAGTTGAAAGAAACTTTTGGTTTTAGCGCGCACAAGGACTTTTCCATGAATTTCCGGACTTTTGCTGACCAGTTGCGGATGAAACTCAATATCTATATATAGTATACTTGTAAAATGACTGCGGCTGAAGGGTGCGCTAAAACCCGAAGGAAATGAAAGTAGTAATGGTAGGGTATAAAATAAATGAGAACTCATAAACGAGGTAGTCCACCACCATCGAGTTGCCTAGCAGCTGTGTATCTACCTACTGAAGAAGTGTGTACATAGTAAATGGTTATAAGGCAAAATTGTTATAAAGATATCTCAAGTTACCTTGGAAAGTTCGATAGCAAGCCAGCTGTGAGTTCAAAGTACATATGTAGTAGGTACGTAACCCCTGAATGGCATGCCGAAGATGTACTGAATTTCTAATGTGAGTAAGTGAGTTCGATTTCCAGTAAATTATTCTGCTTAATTTTTATGCATTTGCAATGGTCGTGAGGTCTAATAATAACTAGAAAAAACTGATCCTATGTTGCTTGTCAGTTGCCTGGTAACTGGTATTTAGTTAGAGTTAAATCTACATTTTCGTAACATAATGACTTATGTGGATGAACCAGCCACGATTAACCAGTTCGTTGCCAATATGGGTATAAGGGTGGTTATAGTATAAAGAGTAACACTCCTATTGCGGTTCAAATGTAAAATTCAGTTGAATTGAATTCGATACAGCTCAACTTTAAAACAAATTAACTCTTTTTTTGGCATTACAACTAATTTCAGTTGAAGTTAAATTGTTTGCCGAACTAAACAAGTAAGGAAAAGGTAAGGATGGGCTAAGTACGGTGCAACCGAACATTTCATACTCTTGCAACTTGCAAGAATCAATACTTTAAGATGTAAAAAAATCATATAGAGTAAAGTCAGCCAGATGTTCGAAAATAATAGGGGCTATGCCAAGTTTCGCTCAAATTTATCTATTTTAGGCACAAAGATAACTCACATATTGGCCGATATATGTGGTACAATGTCACCCCGAAGTTCGAAAATCTTTATATTAAGTATATGGGGGCTAAGGGAAGTATTGGTCCGATTCAACCAATTGTTGACATACAGACATACCATTATAACCATTATAAGGGAAGAATTTTCCATTAGTTTCAATCATATATCTCACATATTGGCCGATATTTTCTATCAAAAGTCAACTATAGGTACCGGGGTCTAAATATTCGGTACCTAGCGGCTTCAACAGTTTTTAGATTTAAACAATTTTCGGTCAGAAGATTGCACATAGTAAATACATTATTCATACAAAGTTTTATCCCGTTATATTAATTGCTTCTTGATTTGTGTACTGGAAACTGAATGAATGAAATGGAATTTAAAATTGTGCTATATGGAAAGTAGGCGTGGTTGTTATCCAATTTCGTCCATTCTCACAATGTGACATAAGAATGTAAGAGAAATGCCATGTACTAAATTTTGTCGAAATCGGTCAGTCGTGTACCGAGAACTTTTTTGTACTAAGGAACCTACACAGGAAGTTTCATTCAGATATCTCAATTTTTATATAGCAACTGGTTGCAAGAGTATAAAAAGTATAATTAGATTATTATATAATTGCAATTCTTCGATATATTTGTACAAAATTTCTGAATAAAAGTCAGTTCAAAATAAGTTAAAATAGTTTGTTTACCAGCTTTCCAGTCGGCTACGTTTCAGATGGTCCATCTGTTGAGTCCAATTTTCGACGACTCGTTCATGCATTTGGACTGGTAACTGGCAAATAACACGCGTGATGGTCCAAGGTCTGAATTGAAGCGGGATTGTCCGCATAGACTTTAGACTTTACATATCCCCACAGCAAAAAGTCAATGGTGTGATATCACTCGTGCTTGATGGCCAATCGACGGACTCAAAACGTAAATCCATTGTTTGATGCGATGTGTGGTAAGTGGTGCCGTCTTGTTAAAACCAAATGTCGCCGAGATCACGAGCAGCTATTTCAGGTATCAAATAGTCGGTTATCATGGCGCGATAACGGTCGTCGGTGGAATTTTTGAAGAGATATGGACCGATAATCCAGCTCACAAAACGGTCTTTTTTCTGGAGGATACTATTTTCTGGAACTTTTCATTAGCCCATAGAGTCATGCGAAAAATGCGCTAAGTTGTTCCAAACGTCAGTCTATTCTGTCGAATATTATCCAATAATGAATGCTGGACTTCAAGATGGGTGATGGTGTAGTATAGTAGGCTGAAAATGTTGACTATAACTTCGTAGTAAAGATAAACGATTTGTAAACGTTGTTCAGGCGATAGTCTATCCATGATGAAATGTCAAGCACTGACAGCTCAAAGAGGCTATTGATAAAAGTACTTCTACTTGGATCACCCGTTACAACTTGGAAACAGTGGGAAGTGTTTCGAACATAAATAGTCGATAAAATCTCTTACTCCTAGGAATATACTAAAATTAAAATTTTAAAGTGTTCTTCTTCAGGAATTAGTGTTTTGCGGTATCTATAAATATGGCGTTCATAATTTTAAAGCATGTTTAGTATTAACCGTAGATAACTTTAGTCAAAATCAATAAAATTGCATTCTTGATAACTACCGGGAGCAAGAAAACGGCGAATTTTGTAGTAATTTTCCTTCATCTCATTTAGTAAAAAACAAATTGATTCCTCATTTAAACGAAAATAATTTATAAATTTGAACAAATATTATTTAGAAGTTATTCTAATGGACTTGATTGATTAGTGATAGCGCTAGACCTTTTCTCTACTTTGAAAATTGAACGTGTTCAAAGGGCGTCTCTCATCGACATTTCCGACTCACTGCAGACTACACCAATAATATTGTATCACCTAACGTCATTTGAAACATAGCACCCGTGGACATTCCCGGCAGATGTATTGCTGCAAAGTGCGCTCTAAGGCTCAGGAAAGCTGGGTATATGAAGAGGGCCGAACAAGGACACCACAAATTGTCTCCCCTTGCAACTGCATTCTTATATGTATACTCGGATCACTGCGAAGCTGTGGCATGTGAACCTAGCGTGCGCTTAGCACTGCGACTGTGAGATCATTTTGGCTTAGAGTAGAACGCGTCAGATCTACTTAACTATTTGCTCGAGCCGCTTTATCTATTTGGAAGGATCTTATGATTTATTGTATATGAGTTTTAGGTACCACAACACGCTTGCTTTCTAAGAAATATTTATTTTAATTATAAAGAGTTTCAGGTTAATTTTCAATTGTAAATATTCAAGACAATTTATTTTATTATTTTACAGCAATTAATTAATGAAAAAAATTATGACTAAATCAGAGCGAAACCAACATTGCAATTACATAAGATTTTTTTTAAATTTAGATTTATCCATAAATAGTTGTATCACATACATATACATAATATACATATACATATATTATATGCGAGTAATCTCATTGAATCGCATAGAGACGTTTCTATATCTAATAGTGTACATTTGTATGTGTGCTGGTGTTGTAATGCTCGGTACAACGCCTTTGAAATATTAGTAAACTCAATTTATTCACTTAAATATGCATTTTTAATATTTCCAAGTCAAAAATATATACTCTTACTACAAAAAAATATTTACAAGCATGCTCTCACTATAATATTTTTGGCGGGGCTAACTTTAAAACAAGTCCACAGCGCCGCCTAAGGCGACTTTTTATAGAAAACATAACTTCACAATCAACTATATTTAGTTGTCCTCCTTCGGCGGTGGATGCTTGAAGATCTCTTCGAGCTGTGTTATTAAACCGATCACACGATAGTTCTCCTCGAGCATCGCGAACTCCTCCAATGGTTTCAAAAGCTTCAGCGCGTCGGTGTAATTAGTCACGTGTTTGGGCAGCTCCTCCTCGTCGCGGTCGCTATGCTCCGACCAATGTCCCGGACTCTGTGCAGTTCGCTCGGTAACTGGTACGCCAATCGACTCGATCTTTTGTATTTTCAGTGGTTGGTGGGTGAAGCTCGCCTCGCTGCTCGGACGTTTGCGACGTATGCTTACTGTTTGTGTTATTTCAGGGGTGTGCGTATTATTGGCTTGCGATGTGGTCGGTGACGTAGTTTTTGGCAGGGGTGCAAGCGGTGGCACCAATTCACTTAAACTCACGACTCTCAGAGCAGGCAGTTGAGCGGCATGGGACGTGTTGGCTGGCGCCGCGTGTTGTTGTAGCTCGGTTGGTGTGGTCACCGGTGTGGCTGGTGGTGTTGGTGTTCTGCGGCGTTTATTAGTTTCGTCCGCTGTTGCAGTTGTTGTTGTAGGTGAGGGTGGCGGTGGCACAAGTTCACTTATGTTTGGTTTAACATCCTGCTCCTCTTCATCCGCGTCCAGATCTATAACTTCTTCTTTGATTTTCGTCGCTAACGTAGTTGTTGTTGTAGCGGGTTTAGCGCTTGTTGCGCTCTTCGCACCCGAAGGTTTGCCAGCCTCATCGCTGCGTCGCAAGTTAAAGGTGTGTATTTGCACTAGCGGTGTGGTTGTTGTTACGGTTGTTGTTGTTGGTTGCTGCGCGGCTTCTTTTGGCGCAAGCGTTATCGTGCTGGGCGCCTGTTTCTTATTCTCCTGCCTGCTGCAGTAGCTCAGTATGTCCTTCAGGTCGAGCGAAAGCGGTGGCGGACGTGTATCCTGCGCTTGCTTCAGCATATTCGGATATATGACCGTTATGTACTGTGTCAACCACTCTTTATCCGGATAGAAATTGTCGATTTTCAGCATCTCTTTCAATTCGAAAGCGACTTTGCGCAACGAGTTCTCATTCATACGCATCTTATGGTGGTGTCTGGCACGTTGCCAATACTCGAAGAGCGTCTTCTTGAGAAAGTTGATTTTGCGCAAGCGCCGTTGTTTCATCTCCTGCAAAGCGGCTTCATTCTCGCCGGAGATAGCGATGCGCGTGGCGGTGCGATATAGATCGGATTCTCTGTCCTCAATGGCGCTTGGGCTTGACGCCTCCGCTTTGGCTTTATTCTTCGTGCAATAGGTCATAATGTCCTTGAGATCCAGCGAGGTGGGCGGTGTGCGTGTGATTGTTATTTGTCGATTTGACAGCGAAAAATTGTAGGTCGCTTTGAAGTGATTAATCCACGCCTTGTTCGGCATGAAATTATCGATTTGTATGATATCTCGAAATTCGTTGGCTTTCATGCGCAACAACTCTTCCGTTATGTGCGCCTTCGCGTGAAATTGTGCACGCTGTATGTACTCGTAGAGGCATTCGCCGAGAAAGCGTATTTTACGTGAACGCACCTCAAGGCGATTGGAATCGTTTTGCGTTTCAGCGCTTCGGGTGGCCATATAGAATTCCATTATAGCATCACGATTGGCGATTATATTCTTGATTTGCTCCCAACTGCAATTGAACATTTTCGCCACTTTCGTGTACATGGGCCGACAATCGTAGGCCTCTATGGCGGCGACGCGCTCCTCCAGCGTCAATATGTTGCGTATGCGTTGCGGACTCGGTTCCAGCACGGTTTGATCGATGTCGATGTAGTCCTTGACACTCTGAAATGTTACGATTTGTTCATTAATCAACTGTTTTGATATTGAAGTTTGTAGTAGAAATCTGAAGAATTGTAAAGGCATCATTGTAGTTGTTAGGTAGAGGCGGTGATTAAAAGCTCTTGTGCGGGTTTTTCGAAATATTTTTCTTTGACAGTTTCGTTTGACTTAAAAGCCCTCAAAATTTGAGAATTGATTCAAATATGTCACTTTTGACTTTGAAATAAAATTCTTTGGACCGATCTTCTTTGGTGATACATGTTTTAACTAATGATTGTGATTAGAACAAAACCACTGTCTCCCAGTCTTATAGTTAGAATAAGCTGTTATTTTCATCGAGTGCATTGTGTTCTCGGTTATATGTCTAAACAAATTTTGGTTTATTGGTTTACATCTCGAAAATTTTTTAATTTGATAAAAGGCGAACGATAAATGAAGTAAAGAAAATTGAAATTTTTCTTATATGCAGGGTTGCAATTTTTTTTATTTAAAAAATATTTTTTTATAATTTATTTTCAATTAGTATACACGATTGTGAAACAAAACAAGAAAAAAACGTTAACTTCGGTTGCACCGAAGCTAAATACCCTTCACAGGTGCATTTCTGTTAGTAACTATGTGTTCAGTTTGGAAACTATATGCTATAGTAATCCGTTCTAAACAATTTTTTTGGAGATTATATTGTTGGCTTAAAAAATAATCTATACCAAATTTCGTGAATATATCTTGTCAAATGTGAAAGTTGTCCATACAAGAACTTGATTCCGATCGTTCAGTTTGTATGGCAGCTATATGTTATAGTGGTCCGATATCGGCCATTCCGACAAATGAGCAGCTTCTTGAAGAGAAAATGACGTTTGCAAAATTTCAAAACCATATCTTAAAAACTGAGGGGCTCGTTCGTATATATACAGACAGACAGACGGACATGGCTATATCGACTCAGCCCAACATGCTGATCATTCATATGATCTCCGACGCTTCCTTCTGGATGTTACAAACTTCGTGACAAAGTTAATATACCCTGTTCAGGGTATAAAAATACAAATCATTATTTTTTTTCTAATTTTTTCATTGAAGATTTTTGGGATTAAAAATTCAAAATTTAATATTCTGATTTAATAAAAATATTTTTTAATAAAATTGTCGGTATTACAAAATTACAAAAAAATATGTCTAATATTTGCAACCCTGCTTATATGCGATATTAACTGTTTAGGTTGGTATATGAAATCTCTAGGTTTTGCATTTTTAGGATATCTCTTTTTTCCTGTTCCAAAAAATGTATGTGTTGGTATCTCGAAAACCAGAAAGTTGCGAAATAACAAGTAAAATTTTGATTAAAATTCGTTGACCAGAACTATTTTATGTATAAATAAGACATAAGCATGTGAAAAGCTGCTTCATAGAAGAAATATACATGTACATACATATGTATATATATGGAGATTCAGCATTGTCTCCTGGTATTAGAAAATCTAATTCTTTCTATATATTATTTTAACAGTTCGCAAAATGATCCCATTCTTTAAAATGTATGTTTAGATAGTTATACATATATAACCTCTCTATATAAATAATGCAAATATATAATATAAATAGTACCCAAAAACAATATAAACCCTCTACCTAAATGTAATCTAGTTCAAAAATGTATCTCCTACTCACCTTTTTCTTGCTGATCTCCGGTAACGACTTATTCCGCAACGAAATTGTGTCCTGTGATGTTCCCAAATGCATACGATTATATGTACATACGTATGTAAAATAAGTAAATATTAGAATATGAATTAAATTAATTATGCATTAAAATTTCCAAAAGCGAAAGAAGTTCACTCGGCCACACTCACCTTAGCCATGTTCGACGGCTGAAACTGTAATGATAAATGGCAAAGCCTGTTTTAGCGTAAAACAAAAACCGTTCAAACGTTCCCCGATTTGAAATGAAAAAAAAAAAAACAACACGCAAACAGCAGCAACAATAACAACAATGATAACTAAACACAGAAAACCAGAACACTTAAGAGCTCAGTGTCGTTAGAGTTAAAACCAGACCCACAGCGTAGAAAAAACGAACTCGCCCAACCGGTCCGCGTTTCGCTGGCGCAAGCGGTAACCAGTTTTTTCCTTGTGCTGTTCACAAAACGCGTATGCATCAACAGCAACAACAGCAAAAAAACGGCATGAGCAAGCGCACTGTGCAGGCTGGTCGTGGTTAACCGGTTTTCTGCTAACGATATTTGCAGCGCTGCTCCAGTTGTGTGAGTGCGTGTGTATGTGTGTGTGTGTGTGACTGAGCAAGTGTAGGTTGTTGCTGCTGCACTCGGCGGTATTGTTGTTGTGGCTATTTTGGCAGCTTGTTGTCGTTCGGTTAGTCAGGTGATGATTGCTTGCCAATGATTCACACAAAGCAATGTGTGAAAGCAACAACTATAAGAACGCAATCGTTGCCGCTGCAGTAGACTTCTTGAGCTTCCACTCCTCTACTTTGTTGTTGTTGTAAGCGACTAGCTGATGTGCTTGTGTGTAGATTAGCTAAACGCTTTTGTGGGCGCGAAATTGCTTTCTTTTCCCTCGCAGATCTTGGTATACACTCCAACAATGTTTGTGTGCGACCGTGTGTGTGTGTGTGTGCTAAAAATTAAGTAATACGCTGACGATCAAACACTTTTTTCGTTATAAACACTGAAAGCTGCCAAACAATACTAAATTCAGTTCGGCGCTTCTACAATGTTCGCTAATGCGCTCCCTACAGTGCCGCCAACAACCGCTAACGCCCTCGAAATGGAGCTGAAAAACAAGCGCAAGTGAGCGTCAAAGAGATACGCACACAGACAGCGCGCGAGAGCGCGAAAGAGAATATTTGTGTGTGTGTGGGAGAGTCACAATTGCAGGGTCGTTTAGAAGCGACTTCTCTCGAACGGTTCTTCGTAGCCACGTTTTTTGCCATGCACGCTATCAGGTTCCTCAGTTGAGCAGCCACGGATTGAACGAAAAACGTGTTTAGCAAGAGCAAGAATAAGTACAACAACAGCAATAACATACAATTGCGGGCACACATCGCTGGTGAAAGTCGGCTGACGAGAGCTAGTGTCATTGTCGGCGCTCACACGCGCTCGTTTCGCCATTGCGTATGTGTAGTAGAGGTGTTGTGAGAGCATTTACTCACATAACCGCTTCTTTAGAACATGCTTTTACAGGCGCTCTGAGTATGGCGTCAGTGTGTGCGTTAGATAGGGTTGTGAAGTAAATACATACTGATTATAAAGTATATGTAAGTATATAGTTGTGTTTTCATATTATATATTATACATATGTACATATGTATAAGAATGTGAATTCAAGTTATTTTTAGATGTAGCGCTTCAGCTGATATTTCATATGCGAACGATTTTTAATAAATATGATAAATCGAACGTAGTTTTGAGTATATCTTATTATTATTATTTAATAAAGATAAACATATGCATGTACATATGTATGTATGTATTTACATAATTTTGCTACTCCTAGCTAAGTTATTCATAATGAAATCTTTAGTGATCTTTAAGTTTTCGTCTATTTGTACGGAAGTATAATATATATGTAGTATATATCGGTATATACAATAGTATGTATGTTTGTATATATTATGTATTTATGAGTATTATCATATCCGAAAGAAAACAAGTCAGGAAGAGCTCAATTCAGGTGAACTTGGTGTGAAATGTCACCCGGAAGTTCGAAAATCTTTATGACTATTAGGGGCTAAGGGAGGTATTGACCCGATTTAACCCATTTTTTATACGCAAAGATACTTTTATCAGAAAACGATTATCTCTGAATTTCAAATATACATACATACATATATCCCATACATTGACCGATATTTTCGGCTAAAAGTCAGCTATAGATACTAGGGTCCACATATGTATTTACTACCTAGGAGCTTGAACAGTTTTGTTTGAATTTAGACAATTTTTGGTCATAAGGTGGCTTACCTCAAAGGAATTATTAGTGAAAAATTTTATCCCTTTATATTAATAGCTTGTTGTTGATCAATAAAGAGTATACAAATATCTTTATAATAGAATTGAAGAATTGCTGTTTGATTTAATAGGTACACCCTAACCCTTTAGAAAAAAATTATAATTTATATATTTAAGTGTTTCAGTAATTCTTTATAATATAAAATTCATCTTAATTCACAAATTCCTTATATTTCTGTTTTCCAGAATTCCAGAAATGTGACCTTGATCTCTCAAATGGAACAAAATCTAATGCAGCTCACAAAATAATTAAAAAAAGGGTCTTTCAATAAAACTCGTTATGTTTACTCGCTTGAGTTGAAGAAATGTCAGTATTCAAAGAATATAACCTTTTACTGACCGATCGACTTCAGTTAAAAATCAATAAGTGAAAAAATAGCCAGCAGGAGTTCAACAGCTCCAAGCATCGATAAAAAGTTTGTAGTAACCGCTAGTGGCGAGGAAAGGAAAAAAAAAGATAATATAGGCCAGCTAACTGTCCTTTCAACTACGCCGTAATCGACCCTGGTCGTTCGGGAGGCAGTGTGTCAGCGGAGCAGCAAACTTTGTTCGAGTCGGTGTTCAACGATGGTCTGATGGCCCTAATCTCGTCATCGACCTCGGACATATCTGTCTTCAAGATAGATAATGCACGCTTCGCAAAAGGCATTTTTTTGACTAGCCATTGAGAGAATGTGGACGCCATCCGTTCCATGGTGAAGGGTTTTCCTGAAATGTAGGAGAAAATGTCGCGGGGTATAGGTAGCGTGCATCTCCGCCTCAAAAATCACCAAATCGCCGATAACAATGAAAATACGTTCTAGGATAGCGAGATGGAAGAGGATCAGGAAGAGATCCTATAAGCCACCTTGAAGTTCCAAGACGCAAGTAAGGGTGAGCCGGTGACTCAACCCGACACCGAAAATAAACCCGAATTCAACCGTGATGGTTCTTCAGACAAACCTGACTAATAGCAAGGTAGCCTCTGACTTTAATTCTGGAACCATGGATAATCTCGGGAAATATGGTATCTAGACTAAAGTCGCCAACATACTAGTCGAACTTTCCGAGTGCAACAAACAAGGTCAGAGCAGCTTTATTGGTAAAATTATGTACTAATATATTTATCTAAATTTCTCTTCAGATGACCTAACTGTGGTAGCCGTAAAAGATGGCAAGGATAAGACACACTCCCTGAATGCAGTTACAAGACCCATGGTTATGAAATACCACTATTCCAGTAGAACTCCGAAGGTTGCTTGATGCGGCTGATAAGACGAAAGAACTCCGTTGATAGGCACGGACGCCGATGAGCATAAAGTCAAACATAGATGCGGAGATTCTCATACTCGGTATCTTAGAATTTGAAAAAGCACCATTTGGAATTCAGTTCGTCTCGTCAATCTAATCATATTGATATACAAAAGTCTATATCTTCATTGGTAAAGAGAAATATACACTTTTTTTTTTACATATAAGTTTGTATTTTCCAGATGCATTGTGCAGAATACGCTGAAAATCTTACGTGACACCTACAAAAGAAAAAAGAGGCACCGAACCTCTAACAGCCAAGAAGATAGAGATTTAGAAATTCAAGTTGCATCAAGAGCTTTTTTTTTAGATAGTATACCTTCTGACAACAAGTAAATATGAAAAAATATTAAGAATTTAATTTTTTAATTACAAAAATATTTCTTTCCCTGCAGTTGTGTAAGCAGCGAGGAAGAAGACTACGATGGTGACCGAATGGTTTTCTTCAAAGAACACACAAGCGGAAGTTTTGCAAAATAAGGAATCTTCTGTATCGAGTAATTCTACAAAAACGCCTAAAACTGTCACGCATGTAAAACGAGTTTCATCGAAGTGATGACAAATAGTTCGGCTGGTGATAAAGATGTGAATATTGCTGCGCTTTGGTCATGAAAAATTCCACTTTCACTTGGTTGGTTTTCGAAATCTTGGCATATAAAGCTTTATCGGCTGGCCTGTCGGGAAGTGGCCTTGGCTCAACCGAACAGAAAGTAGCTACATTGGTCTATGAAGACGTTTTAAAGGCGCGCCAAATATCTGCAATATCATCTGTTATAAATCCAACTGAGCAAATCTCATAGACCATCTCAATATAAACTGTAATAGGAATATTTGAAGGGATAATTACGCATCGCGACTTCTTCGTAAGCAACTGTTTACTATTACGTTCCAATTCAATAGTTCGATTTATGGAAGGGAATTTTTATGACTTCTAAACGCTATTACTAATTCAAGAGTTCGAGTTATGGAAGTTTAACTATTTAAAATATATAATATTGCCATGATAAACTATCTATTCTATCTATTTACACCTAATAAGATCATGTTCCATTGAACGGAACAAATAATAATCGGATGGTACAATATTTTGGGTATACCATAAGCGTTTCCAGCTAATTTTTAATGTGTTTGGAACGGTTAGGTCGAGCGTTGTCATCAAGTAGCCTTACTTTTTGTGTCTTTCCTACTATTGAGGTCGTAAGGAACCGATGCGCCTTATTTCTGGAATTATTCTCAGCGTATGTAGTCGCTTTGAGATTACTTGGTGAGTGACTCCCTATGCTAAAGTAAGCTCTTCCTGCGTTTGACACAGATCCTCAACGAGCAACGACTCCAATTCAGCGTTTTCGAAGGTTTTTGGCCTTCGGCCGTTGATAACAAAATCGCCGTCTTTGAAACTACGAAACCAATCACGGCATATGGTTTCACTTTGAGCAGTATCTCCGAAAATTTTTTAGAGTCTCCGATATGCTGCAGCCACCGATTTCTTTGACTGAAAGAAGAAAATCAAAACTTTTTGCAAATGACATGTATTTGGCAAAAATATTCAAGCAACCGAAAGCATACATATGTCACATAAACAACGTCACTAATGTAGAGACACAGTTTCTAGGTTAAGTTTATCACCTAGGATATGCTTGTACATATTAAAATCAATCATCACTAACCGATGAAACCAGAAATATACGACTATTTATTTGTAAGGTTTTAGTTAAAATACCAAATTATGAAGAAATTGTGTAAAATATGCTGACAAGCTTTCTGACCTTCAAGCTTCAGGATCAATCACAATCATCTGGTTCAGTTTGTGGATAATTTTTGAAATTATAGTGAGGAACAGCGAGAGAACGGTGCAATCAGGATCTAAAAGTGAGGGAAAAAATTATCGAGTCCTTCATATAATGACTATCTCAATGAAGAGAAAACAATCAAGAAACCTTATAATATTTTCTTCAAATAAACTAGTTAAAAATTATCAGACTAAAAAATTTATTTCGAAAATTCTAATAGCTAAAATTATTAGAAACATGCTACAATCTTTTTGATCTTACAAATCTACAGATAAAGGTAACTCTGAAAATTCTTTGGAACATAGTACATATTGAATAATTTGTATTATTACATAGACACCTAAACACTTTCCCAGCTATAAATCTAGCAGAACAAAGTTATTAAAATGTTTTAACCTAACTTAAATTTATTAACTATATTAATTTATATTCCGTATTTTATCACAGCTTCGCTGTTCGCACCACTGAGTGCTTAGCCTTATTACGCTAATTACAACAGCGAGTCGCAGCATTGTCATTAGCATATTGCCTGCGTACTGCCAAAAATGATTTGTGCTTCCGCGGTACAAAAACAAATATTTATATTTGTATGTACGAGTATGTATGTATGCCGTGGCTGGCCTACACTAGTCTCTTCCAAGCATGTTTTATATGCTTATGTGCTCTCGCAGGTATCTTTCATAAACCTATGTATATTAGTAATTAATTTACGTAGCTTTACTTTTCGCATCGGCCGTACTCCTAAATATATACTCCAGTTGTGTTATCAAGCTAAGCGCGCTATAGTTCTCCTCAGTCATGACGAAATTCTCCAGCACTCTTAAATAACGCAACGCCTCCTTATAATTTGTTATACGCGTGCTACGCTTTGGCTGATTTGTTGTTGGTTTCTGATTTGTTGTGCTGCCAGTGTTATCGCTAATATCGGTGGTTTCAATTTTAACAACCGAGACTAGGTCATTCTCTGCTGCATCGGTTTTTATATTGATTTCAGTGGGTTGCACTACCTGCGCGCTCCGAGTAGTGCTTGTACTTGGCACAGACGTTTCGACACTTTGTTCTTTGACATCTGACATTATGCTCATAACAAGCGCTTCGATATCGTCTTTAAGACGTCTTTGGGTTTTTGTTGTCGTGGGTACTTTGGCAGTTTTCCTTGTAGTTTTTGCACATTTTATATTCAGTTCAGTTTCACTTTTGCACAATTCTTCCACTCTTTTGCTCAATATAGCAATGCGCTTATCTTCGGCTAACAATTTCCGCTGCTCCTCTTTCTGCTGCTCGCGCACATATGCAATAATGTCATTGCAATCCAACGAGCTACGCTTACCCATATCATTCTCCAATTGCTCCATCGCCTTCATGAGGTCCACACTATTGTGTTTTAGTTTGAACGCATGCAGCCACGCATCGTTAGGTGTGAAATTCTCAATGGCCAAGGCTTCCTTCACCTCCAACGCTTTGCGCCGTATGGCGGTCGCATCGGTAGACATGCGAAGATTCAGTGCGCGTAGTAGAAACTCAAAGATCACTTTGCCGAGCAATTCGATTTTCGCCTCATTCGAATTGTCCACTGTGGCGTTTAGATTCTTGGCACGTACGTTCTCATAGCTCTGCAGCAGTTCATCCTTGCTGGCCATAATGTTCCTTATCTGCAATTGACTACAGCCGAAATGCATGGCCAATTGCCGATAGTTGGGTATGTATGTGTAGGCCTTAATCACTTGTATGCGTTGGCCCAGCGTCAGCCTTTTGTAGGTCTTGTACTGGCGCCACTTCAGCTGTTGCGGCTCCATTTTACATATATTTATATGTATATAACTTTATATAAGGTTATGTAATTATGTATGTATGAGCAACAAAAGCATGCAATCTATTTAATTTTGACAATTAGTCATATAAAACGCCGGAAAACCACCGTTACAGACGAAAAACAACACACTACGATCAAATTGTATCGGATACTGAGCAGCCGACCAAGCCTTGGCAGTGACGATCGTCAGAAACACACATGTCTACCTATTAATATATAAGAAGAGTAGTAGCCGAGGGAAATAGTGTGCTCAAAATCGTATTTTCCGCATATAAACTCATATACAAAAGTACATACATATATACATACATATACCTACACGTAAGTGTATAGCTAAACACGAGAGCGTCTCACTGTTTTGAAGAGAATAAGTTTTGGTGCAATTTTAGGCGCGAGAGCTGAGTTTGAGAGTCAATAATATGTACATAGATGTGTGTAGTAGCGCGTTTATATGTGTATATGTACTTATGTATGTATGTATATACCTTTCAGCACTGAAATTTTGTAAACATTGCGTGCTCTCTCTGCTATCGTTTGCCGAGCCTTTGGTTGTTATATTAACAAGTCAAAACAATGGCCGAACAGCTGTTTGAGTAGCTAAAAACTTTAATATATACATAAATACATACATACATATGTACATACATGTAGATAAGTAGGTACATAATCATGTATATATGCATATAGTCACGTGAGTATGCAAAAAATCTCAGTAAATTATTCATATAAATGGCTACAAAAGTGCAAATGCTCGTATAACCGTTATTTATTGTAAATATAGCAAAAATATTAAAAATAGATAATATTCTCAATATCTATAATTAAGATCTCCAAACGTATGCGAGAGCCCCAATACATGCTAATTCTAAAAGTGAGTATGAGAGAGCGTCTCATTGCTCTCTTGATATACGCTGAGATAGGCCAAACTTTTTGGGAGCCGTAGAACAGGTGTTTTGTATTTGCATTAAATGCTGAAAAAAAACATAAATTTTATATTATTTATAAAAGCTTAGAAGCGTGTGATAGGAAACAATAAATTGGTGGATTTAGCTCGGAGCCGAATAGCTATACAGTATGTACTTGATATACTCTTGCCACTTTTTAAGGTTACTGGGGTTAGGTACGCTTACAAATTGTCAATACCGCACGTGCTGTTCTAAATAGGTGAATGCCTTTGAAGGAAGTTCCTTGGTCCTATCACGCATTCAGACCGAGCTATTTGGGATTAAATCGTCGGAAAATGTAAATTGGAATCATAGATATTGCAATGAATGAATTAACGGCAGTCATAATACTCGTATACTGTAAATGGGGGCTTCATAAGTGACGGTAGACTCATTTTCAAATCATGAGAGAGCATAAAAAAAATTTAATATTTACGAATGATGATTGAAGTTGGACAACTGGCTTCATACAAAGCTTAGCTGAAGTGTATAGTTAAGTTCCGAGTTTTATTTTTGGCGCACTGTGAAATCGGGCAGTCTTTGAAGCATAATACTGTAATTAATTCGGGGCAGTGCAGCCAAGAGGGCAGTGTTTGAAAGGACATATGCAAATCCGGATTCGTTTCGGTTACGTAACAAAATTTAAAATCTCGTATGATCGTTTCAGATCTCTGATGCTATTTATGTTATTTAAGATTTATTGTAAAAGTAAGAAAAGATTGATCGAGTAGAAGCTTTAAATCTTTGGTGTTTGAGTAAAAACAATCTCGGCAAAACTATTGTAATAGAACTTAATTTGGTGGGAAGTCTCCTCTATACGAGAATGTGAGATTACTTCGCAGCCACAGTTGAAGTACCTTGGTGTAAAATTTAAGGAGTACTTGGAAAATACGTACTGAGAATCAAATAAAATCGATAACGCTTTATCTAGAATGATGGCAAATAAAGGTTGTGTTCGTTCTAGTCGACGATTTTTATTAGTTCGGTTATACAGTAGGCGACTCCAATATGGATACGCTAAACATAAAATTATACTGGACCAACTAACGTAGTACATAGGCTTTCTGCGATTCGCACGATAAGTGCTTTCCGAACCACATCAAATGACCGCTGCTGAGGTATTAGCCAGAATGGCGCCGATTGACATCCAGGGATTTATCAGAGACGTCTACTACAGCAAAAAGAAAGAAGAGAATCAAAAGCATCGCAATGTGGCACCAAAGGTGACCATCCTAAGGACGGTGGGGCTACAGACTGATTCCGGACATACGTTCGTGGATATATACTCAGTGGCCATGGGTGCTTTAGAAGCAAATATCGTCGTGACTTTACAAACATCGTCATGACTTACCTCGTTATAAGTGTAAAGCTGAACACTACACTTGGAGGTAGTCTCACTGTGGAAATTTTCACTGCACTTACATATTTGTGAGTCCTATGGAAAACTGTCAGTGATGCGGCAACTATAATTATGACAATATTGAGATATTTACAACAGATTAGACGTCGGTCAGTCCGTACAATAGAGAAGACTTAAATGCCTTCTTCTCTCTCATGAAGTAATACTTTGCCCAGTGTTCCCGTGGAAGAGGCATGAGATGGTAGTAGATTATGTTTCGATGCTTCCTCCTACTAAAAAAAGATCCCTCAAAAGCAGCATAGCTCTACATATAATTGTAAATTATGGGAAGTATTTCGAACTTTTGAGGTCGGTATACATTTGTTTTTAGTTAAGCACTAGTAAGCATTTATTCAAATAAATTTTTAGTTTGTTTTTGCAACCCTTATGTACATGTGTATTCATTGGAATGTTAAGAAGTCTTAGGAGTCTATATACTAGAATATAGAATTCAGAAAAATAAATGATAATCAAAAATAGTACTTATGGAAATATGTACAGACATTTTTAGAATAAGTTACTTTGACTTCTTTAAAATATAATAAATTTTTTGTTTTAATTCTTAGATATAAATCTTTTTAGGTTATGCAAATATAACCAGATTACTTTAGATAATAGCACTACCTTACAAAAACAACAATAAAAAGATTTTAAAAGTAATTCATTGAAAATGTTAAAAAAAAATAAAAAAAATAAAAAAAAAATAAAAAAAAATAGAAAAAGCTTTTGTAAAAAGCCATATAACTTTTATGTAGAACAATGCCACTCATTATAAATGCGCTTGTAAATATAATAATGAACTTATATAAATATATCTACATACATACATGTGTAAGGAAATATTTACTTAAATTATTCTTATATTATATATTAATAGTAACTAAATAATATATTTGTATTTACATATTTGTATAACAATTAACTGAACTTAGTTTAAATTCCACTTCCAATTCAATGAGTTAAACTCTTCAATTTGGGTGGATTCTTAAATATCTGCTCCAGTTGAGTAATCAAGCCGATGGCACGATAGTTCTCCTCAATCATCGCAAAGTCTTCGAGCACCCGCAAATGACGCAAAGCCTCCGGATAACTGTGTATATCGGGGAAGGGGGGCAACGATATCGGTTTTTGCGTCGAAATGCTCTGATTAGAAGGCGCGTTGAGTGATTCTGCTTTGGCAAGAGAGACACCACCATTGCTCTCTTCCTCGTCATCCGACGCAAGATTCACGACAATTGGCTCAATATTTGT
>NW_026038418.1:0-21789 GCF_023373825.1 Bactrocera dorsalis
CCGTCGAAGTCGATCAGCCTCAACCCATTTGGGGATGTTTCCTCGTGGAGGCTGAATTTACCGACCGTAGCACGGTGGTTCCTCCCATACGACAAAAATAAAAAAGTCTATGTTTATATATTGGACTTGCAGCTAAATAAATAGTTGCATATGCCATCAAATTTATGTATTTTGAGTTGGTTTTGATTATTTCTAACGGAACTTCTTCAGTAAAAGCAACATATGTACGGCCTTGCACAGAAGTAAATAGTTGACAAAAATAAAAGCGAAAGCAACGTGTACATTCAACTGCAAAAGTTTAATTTAAAATAGTGTCTAAATAAAAATAGTGAAAATGGAAATTAAAGTAGAGGGTAATAGTATTATTTTTCAGTAATAACAAGTTTTTAAATTGTGCTGTTGTTTTTAGAATAACAAATTTTAATGAAGTGTCTTTTTGATTCAGTTTTGTTGTTCTTTGTTAAATGTATTTGGAGATTTAGTAACTTTGTCCACCGAATGCAGTGACCGAATTAGTGTGTAAATGTTGATAAAAGTATATAGTTTAAAATAATATTAAGTTCATGTGCAGGGATTTGCAGGTTTCTAAATAAAGTTCATTAAACTAACCTAACTTTTTAGTTTCACAGTGTATTTTGTACATCAAATGTGCGTGTTATAGCATTGGTTTTTGCAATTAATGTCAATAAACAAATGTAGAATTAGTTGTTGTTGTCTCACTCTCTCTCTCTCTGAGATTAAAATAAACGCGGACAAATTTAAGCAATTCGCACTTGAAACTGCTAAAGGGCTTGTAGAGAAGTACCCTTGGTTCTATCTTCCACCTTCAGTTCACAAGATCCTAGTGCATGGTTCCGAAGTCAACGAAAGTCCATTGGAGAACTATCAGAGGAAGCTGCGGAAGCCAAAAACAAGGATATTAAGAGGTATAGGCTTCAACATACGAGGAAAGCTTCTCGAATTGCAACAAATACGGATTTACTTAATATGTTATTGTTGAGCTCAGATCCATTTATTACAGGTCAACCCCAAATTGCCATGCAAAAAGAAAAGCGCATTATTAAAATCTACAATAGAATTGTTGGAAGACTAATTACATAAAGGAATTTTTTATTGAGGTTTACAACGTCCCTATTTTTTTCCAAATTAATATAAATTTTATTTGAACTGTAAAAAATAAATTGTTTTATTTTATAAAATTAAATGCCACATCTGTTTTCCTTTCTATTTATTAATAATAAAGCCGGGAATTGGAAACAAAATTTATCACATGCTCAGGTAATTTAACGTTAGAATTATATATGTATGTAGAATATGAAAAGTGGCGTTATACTATTGCGATTTTTTCAGAATATCGTACTTGCATGAACAGAAATATGCTGTGTATATTGCAGGTCAGTATCTCTATTCTAACTATTTTTGTCGCTATCCTCCATACAAATGGAACCACTGTGCGTAGTGCCAAAGATACCTTCTTTGCCCACCCTGGCGTTGAAGTCGCCAAGCACGATTTTGACATCGTGGCGGGGGCAGCTCTCATAAGCGAGCTCCAAGCGCTCATAAAAGTCATCTTTGGTCACATCGTCCTTCTCTGCACCGGACATTCCAGGTGCATGCCCTCAATTCGTAGTCCTTATTTCGTTTTCCATGGTCGTCATCAAAAGGGGGGTCTCTCATCCGAGGCTGGTTGTTGCTATTCGCTGGGGTTGTTTTTTTTACGTGGCGGGTCCCAAACCCAGCGCACAAGCCTATGTAGGGGATATTTCGCCTTCTCACGTTAGCTCGCCTTCAAACGGATGTTCTTAGGCTACCCAGAGGATACTTGGTCAAAGACCGGAAGTCGTGAGCTGCTTGAGTCATATGTAAAAGAATCGTTTCTGACCACTCCCAGTGAATGGCGATCAGAGAACTTTCCTCACTTGCGTGAACTTCTACATATGACTCCATCCTCCAATTATGAATTTATTTAAAAAAAATGGGTCGAGCAAAACATTGTTTAGAGGGGGAAAGATTGTGCGTCCAAAATTTGCAAGGAATGGGTCACGCGTAACGGTCTGAAAAAATAGCCCGATCACAAAAAAATTACTGCGCAAGTCGTTCGAAATATTGCATGATTGCCGATGCGCGTACCGTTAAAGGCCTCTGCAGTTATCCAATAAGAATTATTTGCAAACATTTCTTCGAGAACAGTAAGAAGACGACTTGTGGAGAAAAATTGCTTTGGCACGTGGTCCCGAAAGGTGCCAATGCTGAGAAAATGGCATAGATACAATCGTACTCAGTTTGCAAAACGACACATTAATTAGGGCGGAGCTGAAAATTAAGAAAAAATGCTTCGACATTTTATGGTCTCAATGCAAAATTAATATTATAGATAGAAAATGATAGTTATGCATGAGTCCGACGTCCAAAAAATAAAGAAATGTGCGTCCGCTACACGACTAGGTCTTTCAAACACCGTGGGGGCAATATAATGGTTTAGTATTGTTTCTCATATTGTGCTCCGGGACCTATATTTTGGATACAAGAAAACATAGACCGCCATATATACGTTAAGGTTTTAGATAAGCTCATGTTCTCAAATGCTGACTGGAATTGGCTTTGCATTTTGGGAATTCCAACAAGAGAGCGACCCGAAACATATTTCGGGTCTTGCAAAAAGGTGGTTTTCAGATCATGGTGCTAGCGTTATGGCTTGGCCAGAGTAATCAGCAGATTTGAATCTAATCAAAAACTTACGGAAAATTGTTAAGGAAAATATTGCACCCCTTAAACCGAAAAATAAAGCAGAATTCTGAGAGAAGGTACAAAGGTCTGGTATTCTGTTCCACAGAACACTTTCGGTAGCCTAATTAGGTCTATGCTTAGAAGATGTGCATCGGTATTAGACGATTAAGAATACACTACAATGTACTACCAATTTTTCTATTAGTTCCCTTAAAAAAATATTTTTTTTATTGAAAAAGTTTTTGATTCTATTTTTTTGTCCATCGAATTTTTGAAATATATTGTTTACCTTTGTTTTTGTAATATTTATGAATTCTTTTGTTCCAATATTTTTACTGCTACCAAAAGCACTTGATATGAAGTACATAATAAAAATATAACTTATAACTTAAATCAAATTCATAATTTTTTTGAGAACGGAAAATTAGTACCACGGATGATTCTATTTTATTGTCCATAACTGTATGTATAGTTCATATTTTTACGCAACTTGGTATCGATTGCTTAATGTATATGTACTAAAAAATCGATTCTACACCTTAATATAAGATTGTGAAATTTTTCCAAATTCACTGTCGTTATGGCTATATGACATCTCCAATAACTTCAAAAAGGCTAATTAGCATAAATATGTATAGTTTATATTTTTACTCAACTTGGTATCGGTTACTCAGTGCATATGTACTAAAAAATCGATTCTACGCCTTAATATAATATTGTACAATTTTTCCAAATGCACTGTCGTTATGGCTATATGACAACTCCAATAACTTCAAAAAGGCTAATTAGCATAAATATGTATAGTTCATATTTTTACGCAACTTGGTATAGATTGCTTAGTGCATCTGTACTAAAAAATCGATTCTACACCTTAATATAAGATTGTGAAATTTTTCCAAATACACTGTCGTTATGGCTATATGACAACTCCAACAACCTCAAAACAGCTAATAGGCATAAATATGTATAGTTCATATTTTTACGCAACTTGGTATCGAGTGCTTAATGTATATGTACTAAAAAATGGATTCTACACCTTAATATAAGATTGTGAAATTTTTCCAAATACACTGTCGTTATGGCTATATGACAACTCCAACAACCTCAAAACGGTTAATTAGCATAAATATGTATAGTTCATATTTTTACGCAACTTGGTATCGATTGCTTAGTGCATATGTACTACAAAATCGATTCTACACCTTAATATAAGATTGTGAAATTTTTCCAAATACACTGTCGTTATGGCTATATGACAACTCCAATAACCTCAAAACAGCTAATTAGCATAAATATGTATAGTTCATATTTTTACGCAACTTGGTATAGATTGCTTAGTGCATCTGTACTAAAAAATCGATTCTACACCTTAATATAAGATTGTGAAATTTTTCCAAATACACTGTCGTTATGGCTATATGTCAACTCCAATAACCTCAAAACAGCTAATAGGCATAAATATGTATAGTTCATATTTTTACGCAACTTGGTATCGAGTGCTTAATGTATATGTACTACAAAATCGATTCTACACCTTAATATAAGATTGTGAAATTTTTCCAAATACACTGTCGTTATGGCTATATGATAACTCCAAAAACCTTAAAACGTTTACTTTGCATATATACAGTTACGGACAATAAAATAGAATCAAATGTGTTGCTTAGAAACAATATCATAATTTTTTTGAAATTTTTCATCTATGTAGTAACTTTTCGGCATAATAACAAAGGCAATAATATGTACTATTAAAAAAGAGGAAAAGATAGCATTGTCGAGTTTTACAGTTAACTGTAATTTAAAAAGTGTAAATAGCGTGCCTCGTGCTTAGTGACAAAATAATAGAATCAATAGCGAAATAGTTTCATAAATGAAAAATGTTGAATTTAAAAAGCGTAAAAAGTAGTTATATTAACTTAATTAGATGTGTGGAATGAATAATTGTATCAATTATGAATTTATTTAAAAAAATGGGTCGAGCAAAACATTGTTTAGAGGGGGAAAGATTGTGCGTCCAACATTTGCAAGGAATGGGTCACGCGTAACGGTCTGAAAAAATAGCCCGATCACAAAAAAATTACTGCGCAAGTCGTTCGAAATATTGCATGATTGCCGATGCGCGTACTGTTAAAGGCCTCTGCAGCCATTCAATAAGAATTATTTGCAAAAATTTCTTCGAGAACAGTAAGAAGACGACTTGTGGAGAAAAATTGCTTTGGCCCATGATCCCAAAAGGTGTCAATGCTGAGAAAATGGCATAGACACAATCGTACTCAGTTTGCAAAACGACACATTAATTAGGGCGGAGCTGAAAATTAAGAAAAAATGCATCGACATTTTATGGTCTCAATGCAAAATTAATATTATAGATAGAAAATGATAGTTATGCATGAGTCCGACGTTCAAAAAACAAAAGAAATGTGCGTCCGCTACACGACTAGGTCTTTCAAACGCCGTGGGGGCAATATAATGGTTTAGTATTGTTTCTCATATTGTGTTCCGGGACCTATATTTTGGATACAAGAAAACATAGACCGCCATATATACGTTAAGGTTTTAGATAAGCTCATGTTCTCAAATGCTGACTGGAATTGGCTTTGCATTTTGGCAATTCCAACAAGAGAGCGACCCGAAACATATTTCGGGTCTTGCAAAAAGGTGGTTTTCAGATCATGGTGCTAGCGTTATGGCTTGGCCAGAGTAATCAGCAGATTTGAATCTAATCAAAAACTTACGGAAAATTGTTAAGGAAAATATTGCACCCCTTAAACCGAAAAATAAAGCAGAATTCTGAGAGAAGGTACAAAGGTCTGGTATTCTGTTCCACAGAACACTTTCGGTAGCCTAATTAGGTCTATGCTTAGAAGATGTGCATTGGTATTAGACGATTAAGAATACACTACAATGTACTACCAATTTTTCTATTAGTTCCCTTAAAAAAATATTTTTTCCTATTGAAAAAGTTTTTGATTATATTTTTTTGTCCATCGAATTTTTGAAATATGTTGTTTACCTTTGTTTTTGTAATATTTATGAATTCTTTTGTTCCAATATTTTTACAGCTACCAATAGCACTTGATATGAAGTACATAATAAAAATATAACTTAGTTGAACTTAAATCAAATTCATAATTTTTTTGAGAACGGAAAATTAGTACCACGGATGATTCTATTTTATTGTCCATAACTGTATGTATAGTTCATATTTTTACGCAAATTGGTATCGATTGCTTAATGTATATGTACTAAAAAATCGATTCTACACCTTAATATAAGATTGTGAAATTTTTCCAAATTCACTGTCGTTATGGCTATATGACATCTCCAATAACATCAAAAAGGCTAATTATCATAAATATGTATAGTTTATATTTTTACTCAACTTGGTATCGGTTACTCAGTGCATATGTACTAAAAAAACGATTCTACGCCTTAATATAATATTGTACAATTTTTCCAAATGCACTGTCGTTATGGCTATATGACAACTCCAATAACTTCAAAAAGGCTAATTAGCATAAATATGTATAGTTCATATTTTTACGCAACTTGGTATAGATTGCTTAGTGCATCTGTACTAAAAAATCGATTCTACACCTTAATATAAGATTGTGAAATTTTTCCAAATACACTGTCGTTATGGCTATATGACAACTCCAACAACCTCAAAACAGCTAATAGGCATAAATATGTATAGTTCATATTTTTACGCAACTTGGTATCGAGTGCTTAATGTATATGTACTAAAAAATGGATTCTACACCTTAATATAAGATTGTGAAATTTTTCCAAATACACTGTCGTTATGGCTATATGACAACTCCAATAACCTCAAAACGGTTAATTAGCATAAATATGTATAGTTCATATTTTTACGCAACTTGGTATAGATTGCTTAGTGCATCTGTACTAAAAAACAGATTCTACACCTTAATATAAGATTGTGAAATTTTTCCAAATACACTGTCGTTATGGCTGTATGGCAACTCTTATAATCTCAAAACGGTTAATTAGCATAAATATGTATAGTTCATATTTTTACGCAACTTGGTATAGATTGCTTAGTGCATATGTACTAAAAAATCGATTCTACACCTTAATATAAGATTGTGAAATTTTTCCAAATACACTATCGTTACGGCTATATGACAACTCCAATAAACTCAAAACATCTAATTAGCATAAATATGTATAGTTAATATTTTTACGCAACTTGGTATAGATTGCTTAGTGCATATGTACTTAAAAAACAGATTCTACACCTTAATATAAGATTGTGAAACTTTTCCAAATACACTGTCGTTACGGCTACATGACATCTCCAATAACCTCAAAACAGCTAATTAGCATAAATATGTATAGTTCATATTTTTGCGCAACTTGGTATCGATTGCTTAGTGCATATGAACTAAAAAATCGATTCTACACCTTAATATAAGATTGTGAAGTTTTTCCTAATACACTGTCGTTATGGCTATATGACAACTCCAATAAACTCAAAACGGTTAATTAGCATAAATATGTATAGTTCGTATTTTTACGCAGCTTGGTATAGATTGCTTAGTGCATCTGTACTAAAAAATCGATTCTACACCTTAATATAAGATTGTGAAATTTTTCCAAATACACTGTCGTTATGGCTATATGACATCTCCAATAACCTCGAAACGGTTAATTAGCATAAATATGTATAGTTCATATTTTTACGCAACTTGGTATAGATTGCTTAGTGCATATGTACTAAAATATCGATTCTACACCTTATTATAAGATTGTGAAATTTTTCCAAATACACTATCGTTACGGCTATATGACATCTCCAATAACCTCAAAACGGTTAATTAGCATAAATATGTATAGTTCATATTTTTACGCAACTTGGTATCGAGTGCTTAGTGCATCTGTACTAAAAAATCGATTCTACACCTTAATATAAGATTGTGAAATTTTTCCAAATACACTGTCGTTATGGCTATATGACAACTCCAATAACCTCAAAACGGCTTATTAGCATAAATATGTATAGTTCATATTTTTACGCAACTTGGTATCGATTGCTTAGTGCATATGCACTAAAAAATCGATTCTACACCTTAATATAAGATTGTGAAATTTTTCCAAACGCACTGTTGTTATGGCTATATGACAATTCCAATAACCTCAAAACTGTTAATTAGCATAAATATGTCTAGTTCATATTTTTACGCAGCTTGGTCTAGATTGCTTAGTGAATCTATACCAAAAAATTGATTCTACACCTTATTATAAGATTGTGAAATTTTTCCAAATACACTGTCTTTATGGCTATACGACAACTCCAATAACCTCAAAACGGTTAATTAGCATAAATATTTTTTGTTCATATTTTTACGCAACTTGGTATCGATTTCTTATGTGGCAACTCCAATAACTTCAAAGAGGCTTATTAGCATAAATATATATAGTTCATATTTTTACGCAACTTGGTATCGATTGCTTAGTGCATATGTACTACAAAATCGATTCTACACCTTAATATAAGATTGTGAAATTTTTCCAAATACACTGTCGTTATGGCTATATGACAACTCCAATAACCTCAAAACAGCTAATTAGCATAAATATGTATAGTTCATATTTTTACGCAACTTGGTATAGATTGCTTAGTGCATCTGTACTAAAAAATCGATTCTACACCTTAATATAAGATTGTGAAATTTTTCCAAATACACTGTCGTTATGGCTATATGTCAACTCCAATAACCTCAAAACAGCTAATAGGCATAAATATGTATAGTTCATATTTTTACGCAACTTGGTATCGAGTGCTTAATGTATATGTACTAAAAAATGGATTCTACACCTTAATATAAGATTGTGAAATTTTTCCAAATACACTGTCGTTATGGCTATATGACAACTCCAACAACCTCAAAACGGTTAATTAGCATAAATATGTATAGTTAATATTTTTACGCAACTTGGTATAGATTGCTTAGTGCATCTGTACTAAAAAACAGATTCTACACCTTAATATAAGATTGTGAAATTTTTCCAAATACACTGTCGTTATGGCTGTATGGCAACTCTTATAATATCAAAACGGTTAATTAGCATAAATATGTATAGTTCATATTTTTACGCAACTTGGTATAGATTGCTTAGTGCATATGTACTAAAAATCGTTTCTACGCCTTAATATAAGATTGTGAATTTTTTCCAAATACACTGTCGTTATGGCTATATGACAACTGCAATAACCTCAAAACATCTAATTAGCATAAATATGTATAGTTAATATTTTTACGCAACTTGGTATAGATTGCTTAGTGCATATGTACTTAAAAAACAGATTCTACACCTTAATATAAGATTGTGAAATTTTTCCAAATACACTGTCGTTACGGCTACATGACATCTCCAATAACCTCAAAACAGCTAATTAGCATAAATATGTATAGCTCATATTTTTGCGCAACTTGGTATCGATTGCTTAGTGCATATGAACTAAAAAATCGATTCTATACCTTAATACAAGATTGCGAAGTTTTTCCTAATACACTGTCGTTATGGCTATATGACAACTCCAATAAACTCAAAACGGTTAATTAGCATAAATATGTATAGTTCGTATTATTACGCAGCTTGGTATAGATTGCTTAGTGCATCTGTACTAAAAAATCGATTCTACACCTTAATATAAGATTGTGAAATTTTTCCAAATACACTGTCGTTATGGCTATATGACATCTCCAATAACCTCGAAACGGTTAATTAGCATAAATATGTATAGTTCATATTTTTACGCAACTTGGTATAGATTGCTTAGTGCATATGTACTAAAATATCGATTCTACACCTTATTATAAGATTGTGAAATTTTTCCAAATACACTATCGTTACGGCTATATGACATCTCCAATAACCTCAAAACGGTTAATTAGCATAAATATGTATAGTTCATATTTTTACGCAACTTGGTATCGAGTGCTTAGTGCATCTGTACTAAAAAATCGATTCTACACCTTAATATAAGATTGTGAAATTTTTCCAAATACACTGTCGTTATGGCTATATGACAACTCCAATAACCTCAAAACGGCTTATTAGCATAAATATGTATAGTTCATATTTTTACGCAACTTGGTATCGATTGCTTAGTGCATATGTACTAAAAAATCGATTCTACACCTTAATATAAGATTGTGAAATTTTTCCAAACGCACTGTTGTTATGGCTATATGACAATTCCAATAACCTCAAAACTGTTAATTAGCATAAATATGTCTAGTTCATATTTTTACGCAGCTTGGTATAGATTGCTTAGTGAATCTGTACCAAAAAATTGATTCTACACCTTATTATAAGATTGTGAAATTTTTCCAAATACACTGTCTTTATGGCTATACGACAACTCCAATAACCTCAAAACGGTTAATTAGCATAAATATTTTTTGTTCATATTTTTACGCAACTTGGTATCGATTTCTTATGTGGCAACTCCAATAACTTCAAAGAGGCTTATTAGCATAAATATATATAGTTCATATTTTTACGCAACTTGGTATCGATTGCTTAGTGCATATGTACTACAAAATCGATTCTACACCTTAATATAAGATTGTGAAATTTTTCCAAATACACTGTCGTTATGGCTATATGACAACTCCAATAACCTCAAAACAGCTAATTAGCATAAATATGTATAGTTCATATTTTTACGCAACTTGGTATAGATTGCTTAGTGCATCTGTACTAAAAAATCGATTCTACACCTTAATATAAGATTGTGAAATTTTTCCAAATACACTGTCGTTATGGCTATATGTCAACTCCAATAACCTCAAAACAGCTAATAGGCATAAATATGTATAGTTCATATTTTTACGCAACTTGGTATCGAGTGCTTAATGTATATGTACTAAAAAATGGATTCTACACCTTAATATAAGATTGTGAAATTTTTCCAAATACACTGTCGTTATGGCTATATGACAACTCCAACAACCTCAAAACGGTTAATTAGCATAAATATGTATAGTTAATATTTTTACGCAACTTGGTATAGATTGCTTAGTGCATCTGTACTAAAAAACAGATTCTACACCTTAATATAAGATTGTGAAATTTTTCCAAATACACTGTCGTTATGGCTGTATGGCAACTCTTATAATATCAAAACGGTTAATTAGCATAAATATGTATAGTTCATATTTTTACGCAACTTGGTATAGATTGCTTAGTGCATATGTACTAAAAAATCGTTTCTACGCCTTAATATAAGATTGTGAATTTTTTCCAAATACACTGTCGTTATGGCTATATGACAACTGCAATAACCTCAAAACATCTAATTAGCATAAATATGTATAGTTAATATTTTTACGCAACTTGGTATAGATTGCTTAGTGCATATGTACTTAAAAAACAGATTCTACACCTTAATATAAGATTGTGAAATTTTTCCAAATACACTGTCGTTACGGCTACATGACATCTCCAATAACCTCAAAACAGCTAATTAGCATAAATATGTATAGCTCATATTTTTGCGCAACTTGGTATCGATTGCTTAGTGCATATGAACTAAAAAATCGATTCTATACCTTAACACAAGATTGCGAAGTTTTTCCTAATACACTGTCGTTATGGCTATATGACAACTCCAATAAACTCAAAACGGTTAATTAGCATAAATATGTATAGTTCGTATTTTTACGCAGCTTGGTATAGATTGCTTAGTGCATCTGTACTAAAAAATCGATTCTACACCTTAATATAAGATTGTGAAATTTTTCCAAATACACTGGCGTTATGGCTATATGACATCTCCAATAACCTCAAAACAGCTAATTATCATAAATATGTATAGTTCATATTTTTACGCAACTTGGTATCGAGTGCTTAGTGAATCTGTACCAAAAAATTGATTCTACACCTTATTATAAGATTGTGAAATTTTTCCAAATACACTATCGTTACGGCTATATGACATCTCCAATAACCTCAAAACGGTTAATTAGCATAAATATGTATAGTTCATATTTTTACGCAACTTGGTATCGAGTGCTTAGTGCATCTGTACTAAAAAATCGATTCTACACCTTAATATAAGATTGTGAAATTTTTCCAAATACACTGTCGTTATGGCTATATGACAACTCCAATAACCTCAAAACGGCTTATTAGCATAAATATGTATAGTTCATATTTTTACGCAACTTGGTATCGATTGCTTAGTGCATATGTACTAAAAAATCGATTCTACACCTTAATATAAGATTGTGAAATTTTTCCAAACGCACTGTTGTTATGGCTATATGACAATTCCAATAACCTCAAAACTGTTAATTAGCATAAATATGTCTAGTTCATATTTTTACGCAGCTTGGTATAGATTGCTTAGTGAATCTGTACCAAAAAATTGATTCTACACCTTATTATAAGATTGTGAAATTTTTCCAAATACACTGTCTTTATGGCTATACGACAACTCCAATAACCTCAAAACGGTTAATTAGCATAAATATGTTTAGTTCATATTTTTACGCAACTTGGTATCGATTTCTTAGTGCATATGTACTACAAAATCGATTCTACACCTTAATATAAGATTGTGAAATTTTTCCAAATACACTGTCGTTATGGCTATATGACAACTCCAATAACCTCAAAACAGCTAATTAGCATAAATATGTATAGTTCATATTTTTACGCAACTTGGTATAGATTGCTTAGTGCATCTGTACTAAAAAATCGATTCTACACCTTAATATAAGATTGTGAAATTTTTCCAAATACACTGTCGTTATGGCTATATGTCAACTCCAATAACCTCAAAACAGCTAATAGGCATAAATATGTATAGTTCATATTTTTACGCAACTTGGTATCGAGTGCTTAATGTATATGTACTACAAAATCGATTCTACACCTTAATATAAGATTGTGAAATTTTTCCAAATACACTGTCGTTATGGCTATATGATAACTCCAAAAACCTTAAAACGTTTACTTTGCATATATACAGTTACGGACAATAAAATAGAATCAAATGTGTTGCTTTGAAACAATATCATAATTTTTTTGAAATTTTTCATCTATGTAGTAACTTTTCGGCATAATAACAAAGGCAATAATATGTACTATTAAAAAAGAGGAAAAGATAGCATTGTCGAGTTTTACAGTTAACTGTAATTTAAAAAGTGTAAATAGCGTGCCTCGTGCTTAGTGACAAAATAATAGAATCAATAGCGAAATAGTTTCATAAATGAAAAATGTTGAATTTAAAAAGCGTAAAAAGTAGTTATATTAACTTAATTAGATGTGTGGAATGAATAATTGTATCAATTATGAATTTATTTAAAAAAATGGGTCGAGCAAAACATTGTTTAGAGGGGGAAAGACTGTGCGTCCAACATTTGCAAGGAATGGGTCACGCGTAACGGTCTGAAAAAATAGCCCGATCACAAAAAAATTACTGCGCAAGTCGTTCGAAATATTGCATGATTGCCGATGCGCGTACTGTTAAAGGCCTCTGCAGCCATTCAATAAGAATTATTTGCAAAAATTTCTTCGAGAACAGTAAGAAGACGACTTGTGGAGAAAAATTGCTTTGGCCCATGATCCCAAAAGGTGCCAATGCTGAGAAAATGGCATAGACACAATCGTACTCAGTTTGCAAAACGACACATTAATTAGGGCGGAGCTGAAAATTAAGAAAAAATGCATCGACATTTTATGGTCTCAATGCAAAATTAATATTATAGATAGAAAATGATAGTTATGCATGAGTCCGACGTTCAAAAAACAAAAGAAATGTGCGTCCGCTACACGACTAGGTCTTTCAAACGCCGTGGGGGCAATATAATGGTTTAGTATTGTTTCTCATATTGTGTTCCGGGACCTATATTTTGGATACAAGAAAACATAGACCGCCATATATACGTTAAGGTTTTAGATAAGCTCATGTTCTCAAATGCTGACTGGAATTGGCTTTGCATTTTGGGAATTCCAACAAGAGAGCGACCCGAAACATATTTCGGGTCTTGCAAAAAGGTGGTTTTCAGATCATGGTGCTAGCGTTATGGCTTGGCCAGAGTAATCAGCAGATTTGAATCTAATCAAAAACTTACGGAAAATTGTTAAGGAAAATATTGCACCCCTTAAACCGAAAAATAAAGCAGAATTCTGAGAGAAGGTACAAAGGTCTGGTATTCTGTTCCACAGAACACTTTCGGTAGCCTAATTAGGTCTATGCTTAGAAGATGTGCATTGGTATTAGACGATTAAGAATACACTACAATGTACTACCAATTTTTCTATTAGTTCCCTTAAAAAAATATTTTTTCCTATTGAAAAAGTTTTTGATTCTGTTGAAGATAGTCGTTTACTAACACTATGCATGTCATTGCATTATTTACGTCATTACATTCTTTACATACTGTCATTCTCACATTTACATGTATAAGTATTAGTTATTACTTTGTTCTTTAATTCTTCTTGTAATATAACATTCTTTCTTCTGGATTAAAACCTCGTGGAGTGAACATCAACTTTTAGTTTGTCTCTAAATATATACTTAATTATCTCTGCAATCCTATCAGGTTATGGGCCCAGGATCGCAAATTTGTTTAAATTTTGAGAGTTTATAAGACTAATGAGTGATATCGAGAATTCAGAAGCGTTTTTGCCAAAAATTGAAATCAGTAAAGCTAGCAGGTGCTTTGATACGGCTGAAGTAATGGCTACGATTACTTCGTCAACATCTTCTCGGATCGAGTTGCTTTCCAAGGACAATTTCGACACTTGGAGCATGCAAGTGGAAGCATTGCTGACTAAAAATGATTTGTGGGAGTATGTAAATGGTTCTAATTTGATACCGGCAGAGACTGACACTGCAGCAAGAAGCGCTTGGTTGAAAGCTGACAAGAAAGCTAAAGCAGATTTGGTTTTGTCAATTCAGCCATCCGAACTAAAGCAAGTCAGGGGTTGTGAGACTTCGCGGGAAGTGTGGCTGAAACTAGAATCGATTTATGCGTCAAAAGGACCAGCACGTAAAGCAACATTATTGAAGCAGTTGATGTTGCAAAAGTTAGATGAAAGCGATGACGTGAAAGAGCACATGGCGAAATTTTTCGATGCGGTAGATAAGTTGGAGAGCATGAATGTGCAGATAAACGGTGATCTGTTATGTATCATGCTATTGTATAGTTTACCGTCTACTTATGAAAACTTTCGGTGCGCAATAAAATCACGCGATGCGCTTCCATCAGCTGAGGTACTGAAAATAAAAATAATAGAGGAGAGCGAAGCGCGTAAGCAATCGGCTAGTAATACAGTAATGGCTATGGCCGCGAAATCACATGTGCAAGATAAGCTGAGTAGGAAAAAGTTCATAAAGAATAAAAGGGAATTCCGATGCTTTAAGTGCGGCGCATTAGGACACAAGGCGAGCTCTTGTTCTGTTAGGAGTAATAATGGTGTTCACGGAAAAGATTCCAATAATTCCAAACATTTGGCATATTGTGTTGATGAAACGTATGCAGCATATCATTCTGCAATAGAAGAAAAATTTCTTGGGGATATGCGTGGAAGACGAGCTTGGGTATTGGATAGTGGGTGTACTGCTCATTTGTGTAGTGACGAGTGCATGTTTAAGACCGTGGAAAAATCATCCAAAGTTAAGTTGAATTTGGCAAGTCAACAGGCGTGTGCAGATGTACGAGGTGAAGGTGTGGTAAATTTGTCAGTGACAGGCGCAGATGGCCAGCGAGTAGTTGAGTTACAAAATACGTTGTTGGTTCCGGAACTGCGCACAAATTTAGTTTCGGTGGCAAAAATTACTAACAAGGGACATAAAGTGACATTTACCAAAGATGGAGCGTTTGTATCCAACGCAAGTGATGAAATTACCTTGATTGCTGATCGCATGGGTGATTTATATTACGTCAGAGAAAGCAGCGAGTGTGCTTCTATTCAGGCGAAGTGCTCCGAACTGTTGAAGTGGCATTATCGTCTGGGTCATCTTAACGGGGCTGATTTATCAAAATTGGTAAGAGATGGCATAGTTCCTGTCTCTGATATTGACGAGGTGAAGCAACTGATACAGTGCGAAGTGTGTATATTAGGCAAAATGTCTGCGTTACCGTTCAATAGAGGCAGAGTGCCTTGTTCAGAACCAATGAGAATTATACATTCTGATGTTGTGGGACCGTTCAGAGAAGAATCCATTGGACGAGCTCGATATTTTGTCACCTTTATAGATGATTGTACAAGGTGGTGCGAAATATACTTACTAAGGCAGAAGTCTGACGTTTTCGAAGCATTCAAGATGTACCAAAGTTTCATGGAAAGACAGACTGGGTTTAAAATTAAATGTTTGCAGTCCGATAATGGACGTGAGTATCTAAATAATGAATTTGATAAGTATCTTTCAGAATGTGGCATAGCTCGTCGGCTAAGTGTTCCCAGGACGCCTCAACAGAATGGAGTCGCAGAACGAATGAATAGAACACTGCTGGACATGACTAGGTGTTTGTTATTGCAGTCTGGTCTCGGTCATACTTTTTGGTCAGAAGCTGTGGCATCTGCTTGCCATATAAGAAACAGATGTCCATCCCGAACATTAGGTGGGAAAACGCCTTATGAATGCCTAAATAAGGTAAAGCCAAGTGTTAAACACTTCAAATCGTTTGGATCAAAGGTAATGGTGCTTGATAAAATACCAGATAAAAATAAACTGGCGCCTAGATGTCAAGAAGGTGTGTTTGTTGGGTATCCCAGAGAAGCAAAGGGTTATCGTGTGTGGATACCGAAGGCGCATAAAGTCATATGTGCACGTGATGTCCGGTTTGTTAGCGAACATCAACTGGTTTCGAATCCAATAAATAAAGCTAGTGATCTGCTGCTACCACTTAAAATTCCTGAAGAGAATTACAGTAATTGTCGTAAATTTGTAGATTTTTCTCATTCTCAAACCGATGAAAACGGAATTAGCGAACCAACAGCAGTTGCGGATTGTGAATTAGAAGAAATTCGGAGAGCGCCAGGTAGGCCAAAACTGATGCGAATGGGAAATAGAGGAAGACCGCGAAAAGTGTTTCGTAGTCGTGTTAATTCAGAGCCATCACTGAAAACGGCACATCCAGAGAGCGGCAACGATAGTGCAGGAGACGATGTTGTGTTTGCTGGTATGGCTGAGGTTAGCTTACAAGATGCTTTAAATGGGCCTGAGAGTGATGAATGGCGCGACGGATTGGAATGTGAAGTAATTAATATTATTAAAAATGATACATGGGATATTGTTCCGGTCGATCACAACAAAAATATAGTGGGATGCCGTTTCGTTTTGACAAATAAGTATGGGTCAGACGGTAAGATCGAGCGACGCAAAGCGCGTCTTGTAGCCAAAGGGTACGGTCAAAAATATGGTATAAATTATACTGGCACTTATGCTCCAGTAGCACGTTTAGAATCGATTCGGTTATTACTTGCATTGTCGGCTCATTTTAATCTCACTATCTGGCAGTTTGATGTTGTAAGCGCATATCTGAATGGAACGTTGAACGAAAAAGTGCTCATGAAGGTACCAGACATGCTATATGATATTTTGCAACGAATAACAATGAAATTTGATAAAAATTGCGACGTTGGCATTAAAGCATCAAAAATGATAAAAGAACTAAACGAAGGAGGTAATGCGTGTCGACTTAAGAAAGCCCTCTATGGCCTTAAGCAAGCTGGTAGGCAGTGGTATGCCAAACTTAAATCGAAGTTGATAAGTATGGGATTAAAGCCCACTGAAAATGAATCATGTTTATTTTATGGTTATTTTGAGAATAACTTAGTTTTACTCCTTGTATATGTAGACGATCTACTTATTGCGTCACGTGAAGTGAATATTATTCACAAATTAAAGCAACAACTTTTGAAATATTTTGATATTAAGGACCTTGGTAGAGCAAATTATTGTCTTGGACTAGAGATTAACCAAATGGATGGTAAGATTACTTTAAAGCAAAGTGGCTACATAAAAGCATTATTAAGGAGATTTGGAATGAGTGAGTGCAACCCGGTTGCTACACCTTCAGAGTTAAAGATAAATTTAGTTGAAAATAATTCAATTGATAAACTCTGTCCATATCGTGAATTAATTGGAGCTCTAATGTATATGTCCATTGCATCAAGGCCAGACATAGCAAACACCGTGTCAAGACTAGCGCAGTTTGTCACGAATCCATTGAAATGTCATTGGAATGCTGCCAAACGTATTTTAAGGTATCTTGCCGGTACTGCCAATAGAAGCTTGCTGTATCAAAAATCCGATTTGCAGCTAGTTGGGTACGCTGATGCTGATTGGGGAGGCTGCACAACTGATCGCCATTCCTACACGGGATACGTTTTCTTGCTCAGCGGTGCTGCGATTAGCTGGAAGTCACAAAAACAACGCACAGTCGCTCTTTCGTCCACAGAAGCTGAATATGTGAGCTTGGCGGAATCAGCAAAAGAAGCAGTGTATTTGCGTAGTCTCTTAAATGAGATTGGTTTACAAAAACTCGCTGATGTAATAATTTATGTGGACAACAGAGGTGCGCAGTGTCTGGCTAATGATCCTGTTTTTCATGCGCGTACCAAGCACATTGATATCAAACATCATTTTGTGAGAGAGTGCATTAGCGCAGGATTATTTTCATTGAGGCACGTATCTTCTCAAGAGATGACTGCGGATGTGATGACGAAACCATTGACGCGAGGAAGCCACGACAGATGTCTTAACGGACTTGGTTTGTCCACCGAATGACCTGCATATTGAAGGGGCGTGTTGAAGATAGTCGTTTACTAACACTATGCATGTCATTGCATTATTTACGTCATTACATTCTTTACATACTGTCATTCTCACATTTACATGTATAAGTATTAGTTATTACTTTGTTCTTTAATTCTTCTTGTAATATAACATTCTTTCTTCTGGATTAAAACCTCGTGGAGTGAACATCAACTTTTAGTTTGTCTCTAAATATATACTTAATTATCTCTGCAATCCTATCAGATTCTATTTTTTTGTCCATCGAATTTTTGAAATATGTTGTTTACCTTTGTTTTTGTAATATTTATGAATTCTTTTGTTCCAATATTTTTACAGCTACCAATAGCACTTGATATGAAGTACATAATAAAAATATAACTTAGTTGAACTTAAATTAAATTCATAATTTTTTTGAGAACGGAAAATTAGTACCACGGATGATTCTATTTTATTGTCCATAACTGTATGTATAGTTCATATTTTTACGCAACTTGGTATCGATTGCTTAATGTATATGTACTAAAACATCGATTCTACACCTTAATATAAGATTGTGAAATTTTTCCAAATTCACTGTCGTTATGGCTATATGACATCTCCAATAACTTCAAAAAGGCTAATTAGCATAAATAACGGGTGATTTTTTTGAGGTTAGGATTTTCATGCATTAGTATTTGACAGATCACGTGGGATTTCAGACATGGTGTCAAAGAGAAAGATGCTCAGTATGCTTTGACATTTCATCATGAATAGACTTACTAACGAGCAACGCTTGAAAATCATTGAATTTTATTACCAAAATCAGTGTTCGGTTTTTTTTTTTTTCGGACAAATTTTGTTCAGCGATGAGGCTCATTTCTGGTTGAATGGCTACGTAAATAAGCAAAATTGCCGCATTTGGGGTGAAGAGCAACCAGAAGCCGTTCAAGAACTGCCCATGCATCCCGAAAAATGCACTGTTTGGTGTGGTTTGTACGCTGGTGGAATCATTGGACCGTATTTTTTCAAAGATGCTGTTGGACGCAACGTTACGGTGAATGGCGATCGCTATCGTTCGATGCTAACAAACTTTTTGTTGCCAAAAATGGAAGAACTGAACTTGGTTGACATGTGGTTTCAACAAGATGGCGCTACATGCCACACAGCTCGCGATTCTATGGCCATTTTGAGGGAAAACTTCGGACAACAATTCATCTCAAGAAATGGACCCGTAAGTTGGCCACCAAGATCATGCGATTTAACGCCTTTAGACTATTTTTTGTGGGGCTACGTCAAGTCTAAAGTCTACAGAAATAAGCCAGCAACTATTCCAGCTTTGGAAGACAACATTTCCGAAGAAATTCGGGCTATTCCGGCCGAAATGCACGAAAAAGTTGCCCAAAATTGGACTTTCCGAATGGACCACCTAAGACGCAGCCGCGGTCAACATTTAAATGAAATTATCTTCAAAAAGTAAATGTCATGAACCAATCTAACGTTTCAAATAAAGAACCGATGAGATTTTGCAAATTTTATGCGTTTTTTTTTTTTAAAAAGTTATCAAGCTCTTAAAAAATCACTCTTTATGTATAGTTTATATTTTTACTCAACTTGGTATCGGTTACTCAGTGCATATGTACTAAAAAATCGATTCTACGCCTTAATATAATATTGTACAATTTTTCCAAATGCACTGTCGTTATGGCTATATGACAACTCCAATAACCTCAAAAAGGCTAATTAGCATAAATATGTATAGTTCATATTTTCACGCAAATTGGTATAGATTGCTTAGTGCATCTGTACTAAAAAATCGATTCTACGCCTTAATATAATATTGTACAATTTTTCCAAATGCACTGTCGTTATGGCTATATGACAACTCCAATAACTTCAAAAAGGCTAATTAGAATAAATATGTATAGTTCATATTTTTACGCAACTTGGTATCGATTACTTAGTGCATATGTACTAAAAAATCGATTCTACACCTTAATATAAAATTGTGAAATTTTTCCAAATACACTGTTGTTACGGCTATATGATAACTCCAAAAACCTTAAAACGGTTAATTTGCATATATATGTATAGTTCATATTTTTACGCAACTTGGTATCGATTGCTTAATGTATATGTACTAAAAAATCGATTCTACACCTTAATATAAGATTGTGAAATTTTTCCAAATACACTGTCGTTATGGCTATATGACATCTCCAATAACTTCAAAAAGGCTAATTAGCATAAATATGTATAGTTTATATTTTTACTCAATTTGGTATCGGTTACTCAGTGCATATGTACTAAAAAATCGATTATACACCTTAATATAAGATTGTGAAATTTTTCCAAATTCACTGTCGTTATGGCTATATGACATCTCCAAAAACCTTAAAACGGTTAATTTGCATATATATGTATAGTTCATATTTTTACGCAACTTGGTATCGATTGCTTAATGTATATGTACTAAAAAATCGATTCTACACCTTAATATAAGATTGTGAAATTTTTCCAAATTCACTGTCGTTATGGCTGTATGACATCTCCAAAAACCTTAAAACGGTTAATTTGCATATATATGTATAGTTCATATTTTTACGCAACTTGGTATCGATTGCTTAATGTATATGTACTAAAAAATCGATTCTACGCCTTAATATAATATTGTACAATTTTTCCAAATGCACTGTCGTTATGGCTATATGACATCTCCAATAACTTCAAAAAGGCTAATTAGCATAAATATGTATAGATTATATTTGTACTCAACTTGGTATCGGTTACTCAGTGCATATGTACTAAAAAATCGATTCTACACCTTAATATAAGATTGTGAAATTTTTCCAAATTCACTGTCGTTATGGCTATATGACATCTCCAATAACTTCAAAAAGGCTAATTAGCATAAATATGTATAGTTTATATTTTTACTCAACTTGGTATCGGTTACTCAGTGCATATGTACTAAAAAATCGATTCTACGCCTTAATATAAGATTGTGAAATTTTTCCAAATACACTGTCGTTACGGCTATATGACATCTCCAATAACCTCGAAACGGTTAATTAGAATAAATATGTATAGTTCATATTTTTACGCAACTTGGTATAGATTGTTAAGTGCATATGTACTAAAAAATGGATTCCACACCTTAATATAAGATTGTGAAATTTTTCCAAATACACTGTCGTTATGGCTATATGATAACTCCAAAAACTTTAAAACGGTTAATTTGCATATATATGTATAGTTCATATTTATACGCAACTTGGTACCGATTGCTTAATGTA
>NW_026038419.1:0-21751 GCF_023373825.1 Bactrocera dorsalis
AGATCGGTGATGGTCTCAGGCTTGGAAAATTACAGGATCGTATTAACGCGTTCAGCTGGAGGTTTGTATTCGTCCTTGTTAATTGTATAACCAAAATATGTCACCTCTTCTTTTGAGAACTGGAATTCATAGTGAGTTTGTTAGCGCATAGTACGTTGAATGTCTGTTCTAAGTGCTGGAGATGTTTCTCAATGGGTTTCAGAAGCCACTATGAGGTTCATCAATGAAACAGGCCATAAAGTCCAAACTTTTTAAGATGTTGTCCATGTGGCGCCTTGAAACTTGTTTGGGTTGCATTGGTGTATTCCCAGGAACCTTAAAAGAACCGGAAGGTGTTGTGACTGCTGTCTTCTGGAGCTACAGAAAGCTGATGATATGCACGAGTAAGATCGATTGCTGAAAAAAATTCCTTTCCGTGGGAGGCGCTGAAATAAGCCTTTAGCGGAATGTCCTGGGTGGCGTCTAGGGACCGTTTTGGCAGCGATTGAGTTGCCTTGAAGTTTCCAGATAGTTCGCCAGCCCCCCAACTTCTTGGGTACCATGTGGATGGACTGGTCTACATAGTTGCTGCTAGAAGGTCGAATCACCCCAAGCTCTAGGAGCAGGTTGATGTCATCTTTTGCTGCTTTTAGTTTGTCACCGGCTAGTCGGCGGACTCGTTCAACTACCTGATGGCCCGTGGTGACAATGTGAATCACGTCAACCGTGCTGAGAGAGGTAGATGTGACGCTGGTTTGGTGATATCATTAAACGGTTAGAGTTCGACATACCTCTTATCGGTATGGGTGTTGAAAAGGGCTTGCTGGTCCGCTGTCGAAATACCCAATTCTGTGGTTTCAGCAAGTTCTCCCGTCGTAGTGAGTGATGCTAGTGAATCGATGTTTTTTTTAGCTCTATCAGTAGACCATTGTGTACGATGAAGTCATCATCAAGGATCGCAGACTAATCGTCAGCGATTATGAAGGCCATGTGAAAGCTCAACGAATGACCAAGGTTGAGGGTGACTAGTTGATGACCGTATGAATTGATACTAGTTGACTTTGCTGCGTAAAGTTTAAATTCCGACTGTAGTAGTTTTTGACTGACAAAAGCTCGTGGTACTAATAAGACCACTGAGACAGAGTAAAAGTGGAATCTACTTTCAGATTATCTGTCATGTACATTCAGTCGATACACATTGTTTGAGGGAACATGATGACTGCTGACGCCAAGCGCCTTGACTGATGTACAATCGCCTCGCTAGTTTCCCTGGTTGGTCCCAGGCTTGTATGTGCAGAATTGAAGACATCGGTGGGACCTCTCACCGAATTGCTGTGATAGAAACAAAGACCTGATGTTCCTGGAGTTCAAGACCGTGATCGTGGACGTCTCTCGCTGCTTTTGCTAAGCTTTCTGGACAACTCGGAGAGTGCGGCTGTCAGAGTCTCTATGTCCCGCTCTAGGTTGCTGAGCTCGATAGAGGATCGTAACTGTGATGTGGCTGGGAATGGAAACCACTGCTTGCGACGGCCTGGACATGAGCTGGTAAAGCCTGGATGTTGGTTGACATAATCTAAAAACTGGTGTGGTTTTCCATGGCACTGTCTGCAGCTTCGGCGAGCTGGCCAAGCGTGCTGTTATTCTGGATGGCTTTTAGGATTTTGCATACGATGTCAGGCAGCACTGCCAACCACTTACTGCGAAGAAGTTCTTCTGATGCACTGTTGCCAGCCAGGGTCCTTATCTCCCCGAGAAGCTGGCTAGGCTTCCGATTCCCGAGTTCAAGCCCTGTCAACAGCTTGTACAATTGACGATCAACTGAATCGGTCAATCGTTTTATGAGATTAGTTTTTAAATAAATGTACTTATTTTGAGCTAGTGGCGCCCGATGATGTCCGACACCTCCTTGAGTATTTCTGGCTTCAATGCGCCGACGACTGCCTGGTACATTGTCGTTCCTGATGTTTCGCGACCCTAGCTATGCCTCCACCTAAATGAACCAGAGCTCGGGATCGTTGGTCCCGAATTCAGGGTGTCTGAGTTGTGTGACTGCCATAATTTGAGCATCGTTATTAGATTGGACGTTGCGATACGGAGAGTGATTGTTATAGTTGCCTTGTACCGCATTGAAATTAATGTTTGCACCAGATGGTGTGTTGTCTGTGACAGGAATGCTAGTTGCTGTGTCGTTGAAAAGCACGTTCTGAGCGTCTCCGGATAATAAAGTAGTCTGTAGCAGCAGGTCGTCTCGCCGCTGTTGTTGCGTCTCTGCTATCCTTTGGTCTTGTTGATTTTGCTCATGGCGAACATATCATTTTTGTTGTGCTTATAGTAACATGTGAACTTTTTTAGGAATAGTTTGACGCAATTCTCAGATATTACGTCAGGGTCACCAATTTTAGCGTTAAAAGTTTTATTACTCCCATGGTATCAAATGACTTTTATATGAAATACAATAACACTTTGAAACTATTACTTTGAAAATGCACGTTTTTATCGTGGAATTAGCTGGCAGGAGAAGTTGCCATAGTTCGTTAGCTAGAAACGCCCTCTACCGAATGTAGTCCGCGGCGGAAGAAAATCAGTCCTATTACTTTCCGGACAAACCCTGTATGCGTACATACCATAATTAATCTGACTGTTGTTGACGTATTCACCGTCAAATTTCAGTACAAGATTTATTTCGTGCCCTTTGACCAAATTTGTGTAAACTTCACATAAACCACGTCAGAACCAAATCTAAAGATTGGGTTTAGATAGGTGAGCCCGTTCTTGAGTTATAAAATTACAACGAAAAGTGTTTTTTATATATTGCTAATCGAATAAGTCTTTTCGTATTTGCAATCAAGCTACAACTTATGTTTTTTATGTATATACTTATAAATAAATTAAGAAACGGACGGATTGTTATGCTCCACGAACTGATACAGCATCGTCTCCGTAAACTTCATTGGTAACTTGCGTTCTTAAGTTATAAAATTACAACGAAAAGTGGCATTGCTTTATATATATATAGATTTTACTTTGAATAGAAGTGAACAAAAATTAAGCTTTGAATTAAAGTTATGGTAAATGTAGTGAAGTTTAGGTCCCCAACGAAGGAAGCCGCAATAAAAGGATTCCGATTTAATTTCTTTTCATAATTCGTTTGTAAAAATTTATTTCATATAATATAGTGAAACAATAGTTTTAATTCAATATTTAACTTACAAAACAATTTCAAACTGACAATGGGATAACCTTAGTATACCGTCCCAGGATTTCGGGAATAAAATAGGTATGGTCGGATAGAGGAGGCTCTCCAAATCGAGAATATATAGCCGAGAGAATCTTATCGGTTACCAAATCGGTTTTTTGTGGACGAAGAGACGACGAGAAAAGACGAAGGACCGTGCCCTCTGGTAATCGGGTGGCAGGCTTTGTGTTAATGTTAGTGTTATAAAAGTGCACTCACCTTTTATTTTTTTCACTTCACCAATAAGAGTAAAAAAGAAATAAAAACCGAACAAAAAAAAAAACTTTATTCAATCCGTTGAAAATATAATGCACTGATTTTAAGTAAAGGTAAACTATTTAAAACACTCGGTTTGGTCTCGCAAAAGATGGCGGGCGGATAGCAGCGGGACGTGAAAAAGTGTTACCGATCGCTGGTAGTGTCGTAGAACGAACTGATCGGAATCTGTTCATCAGTCCTTCTTTATCCCCGTTGGTGCTGAATAGGATAGTGTGACTGTGGTTGGTGGACGTGTGTGTAGGTGTCGGTGTGGGCTGCTGTCGTGAGTGGTGTACAATGTGCTCATTTATACATCCTGCCCCCCCTAGGCGAGTAATTAGCCTCTGAAGCCGTTGTAACGTTGCTGAGGCCAGTTGAACGGCGTGGTTGTGGCCTAGGCTGGCGCCTCCGGTTCGGTGTAGGATTGCGGCGACCCCAGGAACGTGAGTCCTCCCTAGGGAGTGCTGTGTAGTAGGGTATAGTGGTGCCGCATGCATAGCTGGCACTGGTAGCCCGTTGTGCACTCTTGCCGTAGTAGAGCTTCTCTATGCGGCCAAGTCAACATTCGATAGGGGGGAGACAATCGTCATTAGTCAAGACACAATCTCCAAGCTTAAGCGCATTTTCTGTTGTTTTCTATTGGTACCTTCTGTAGAGGTCCTTTAAATAATCATCTTTCCATCGGCGACTGAAATCATGATGGAGAATCTTAATTCTTTCCCAACGGTTTAATAAGGAAAGCGACTCCATGCCTGGCTCAGGTGTGGCCAGGATGGGTGCCCTTTATGAAAATGCCCTGGAGTGAAGGCAGTAAAATCTGAGGGATCTTGCGAGAGTGCAGCGAGAGGTCGTGAGTTAAGAACGGCTTCAATTCTAATTAAATTTGTGGTTGCCAGCTATCTTTTTAAACTGAGATTTGAAGCTTTTTACTGCTGATTCCCATGAGCCGCCCATATGAGGAGCGCTTGGGTAATAAACTGCCAATTGATACCTTGGGGATCGTATTTTTGGACAATGTTAGGTGAGACTTGTTTTGTGAAGTCCACAAACTGTCTTTTGGTAGCTTTTGAGCTCCGATAAATGTTTTACCATTATCGCTCATGATTTTTGATGGAAAGCCTCGCCGTCCGACGAAACGAGCAAAAGGCGCAAGAAAAGCCTCCGTAGTCAGATTTGTACATAGCTCAAGGTGTACTGCTTTTGTCATAAAACAGCCACATAGCCTTTCATGAGGGTAGGAGACCTTAGCATGGACGCCTTTATCATAAAAGGCCCAGCAAAATCTACACCTGTAGTGGTGAAAGGCAGAGTAAAATTGCAGCGTTCAGGTGGAAGTGCTACCATAATCTGCGATCGCATTCTCTGCTTATATATAGTGCAGATTTTGCACATGAAAATGCACTTCTTTATTTGGGGCTTCAGTCGGGGTATGTACAGTTCTTGGCGGACCATATGTTGCATAAGGCGATGTTCGGCGTGGAGCATTAGTACGTCAATATATCCAATAAATAACGTGGTAAACAGACACCTCTCTGGTATGATTATAGGGTGGCGTTCATTATACGTTAGGCTTGAATTAGCAAGCCGACCATTCGCACGAAGTAGACCCTTTGTGCCTAGAAATGGGTTTAGAACCAAGAGTGAGCTCCTTTTATCAATATGCTTCGATTATCTTAGGAATGCTATATCGCGGCTGAAGTAGCGCGTTTGGATTGATGCGATAAGAGCGACCTTTGCTTTTTGTAAGTCTTGGTGCGTCAATGCATCGCAATGGAGATAAGTTGCTTCTTTAACTTTAAGTTTAAGCCGCTCTAAAAACTTGAGCATGAAAATCGTTCAAGGATGTCGGTGTCATCCCGTGTTGCATGATAAGGTCGATTTTCGACTTTCTGGGACAAGAATGTTGCGAAGTGGACATGGGCGATTGTGGCCAAGAATCGGGAGATTCTGTTAACCATCGGGGGCCATTCCAGCAGAGGGTGGAGGTGACGTGTCGCCAAGTGGCTGATCCTACTAGGTCAAGTATTTGAGACGTTATGTTAAAAATATACATTTTCCACGCGTGTGGTGGTTTTTCTAACCAGACTAGAACTATCTCGGAATCGGACCATAAATATAATTTGTATTGCGCCATGTTTAAGTGGGTCTGCACCATTGAAGCTAGTTTTGCTATTAGCAGAGCGCCACAGAGTTCAAGTCGTGGGAGACTTAGCGTTTTTAGAGGCGCAACTTTTGCTTTTGCCGCTAGTAGGTGTCTTGTAGTTGCGACAGCGCTTTGTGTACGCACATACATATATGGTGGCACAATATGCCTTTTCAGAGGCGTCGCAGAAGCCGTATAGTTCCACTTTATATGCGGGGCAATAGTTAACCCACCGTGGAATTTGTATCTGCGAGATGTCGTTCAAATTATTAGCGAACTGGGACCATTTTTCTAAACGAAGAGGTTTCACTTGTTCGTCCAGTCGGTTCCGTCTAGCCATAATTCTTGTATCAGAATTTTCGCTTGTATCATAATTGGCGAAAGCCATCCTGCGGGGTCGAAAAGTTCTGCCACCGAGGATAAAATTTTTTTCTTTGTTATGGCGGATAATGCGGATATTGACTCTGTAGTATATGAAAACTTGTTAAAAATCGCATTCCATTGGATCCCTAGTGTTTTTGTTGTACTTTCCTTTTTTTTTATTTTTTAAAATATTTGGGTGATTAGCTATTATCTTTTTTAATGGGAACCCTGCGGAAGACTGTGGCTTCCAGACAGGATATCGTCTACATACATTTGCGTTTTTAAGACTTGTGTTGCCAGAGGAAATTCTGACTTTGTGTCTTTTGCCAGTCCGTGTAGTGTACGAATGGCTCGATATGGGGCACAGTTTACGCCAAAGGTCACTGTTTACAATTTAAAGTCGCGAAGTGGACTATTGGCAGATTTTCGGAAAATAATCCGCTGAAAATCTTTATCATCTTTATGTACGAGTATTTGTCGACACATCTTTTCGACATCCCCATTGAATACGTATTTGTATGTACGCCAATTTAATATGAGGAGCATTAAACCTGGTTGGAGTGTGGGTCCCGTAAATAAAATATCATTTAGAGAATTCCCAGAGCTAGTGGATCTTGAGGCATTGAAGACAACTCTAACCTTTGTTGTTTTTTTGTCAGGCTTTACTACTGCATGATGTGGCAAGTAGAATGAGTAATATTTGCCTTTTATTATTTTTTCGCATGGGCTTACTTCCTCCATGTGGTCTAAATGGAGGTATTCTTCTAAGACACCATCATAATCTTGTTTGAACTCACCTTTTCTAAGAAGGTTTTTTTCCATACTTAGAAACTGCTGTATTTTCAGAGGTACGAGAGTAACCTAAGGCGAGTGTGTCTGGAAATTGTTGTTTAAGTGGTAGTCGTATGACGTACCAACCATTATCTGATCGAGTAGTTGTGGCTTTGTAAAAGTCTTCTTTTGGTGTTGTAAATGAAATGGGGGGGAGTTCTTCTATCTCTCAAAATTTTCTCAATTGTGAATTGAGGTACTCGTTTGAGATTTCCTCATTTTGAGTTGTCATTGCTGTGGTCCACTTAGGACCCATCCGATAATGGTATTTTGCGCAAGTAGTGTTTTTTAAATTTTTTCAAGACCTTCTAGTATAATTTGCGATACAAGATCGCTGCTTAATAGAAAGTCTATTTGAGCGTGGGTGTTGCAGTTGGGATCTGCTAATTTTAGGTGTGTAACCTTTTGCCAATGTTTGCTATCTATGTATATGATAGCTTGGAAGCATGTTGGTAAGTTGCGGTAAGACTATGGCTTCTGCTTGAACGCGCTTATCGGGTTGAGGGGAAATTAGGGTAATAGGGTAGGTTTTATTTGAGTTTTATACTACTCGTCCGCCCATTCTCGTAATTTCATAGTTGTCATGTTTTGTTGGCAGTTTTAGCCTATTTTGTGCCCTAGACGCTATGAACGATCGTTGTGATCCTTGGTCTATTAGGGCTCTTAGTTTGAACAATTTTCCTCGATGTTCGATGGAGACAACTGCTGTGGGTAGTAGTACTCTACTATGATTTTCGCTGTGTAGCGTTTGAGTTTGTAATGCTTTTGAACAGCGTGGTGTCTCTTGGCAAATTGCTGGAGTTTTTGTTTCGGAAGTTGCTGTTGCAACTAAACCCGTGGCTTTTTTTGAAAAAGCGCTACTTTGAGATGTGTTGGGAAAGTTATTGAGGTGTAGCATAGAATGATGCCTTTTGTGGCAATATACGCAATTGTATTTGCTTTCGCAAGTATTAAGATTGTGTGAGTGGGACAAGCAGTTTGTACAGAGTCTTTTTGATCTGACAAAGTTTTTCCTTTCATTGACATTAAATTTTTTAAACTTTTTTTTACCTTTTTTTTAACTTTAAAAAACTTCTGTTTAAATGTTTGTTGCTTCCGGCTTGGGCCCTATTGAAGCTTCGATTTAGGCCTTGTATTACGTTTTTAGTTCTGACTACTTTTCTGTCTACCCTTTCCGCAATTTCGTATTGGGTAGTTAAGAAATCCTTAATCTGCTGCCACGTTGGCCATTTTCTTCTTGATGACAGCGATTGCTCCTACAAAAGTAACGATTTTTCTGGTAATGCGGCGGTACATATGTTTGCCAGAATAGGATCCCAATTGTGTGTGGGAATATTTTCTGTCGATAGCACCGACAAACAATTTGAAACGGTGGATCCTAGTTTGATGAATTCTTCACTGGTTTCTCTTTGAATTTTAGGCGAGCTCATAAGTATGGTTACTTGTTTGTCAACTAATATTCTCTCATTTTCATATCTTTGTCTTAAAGCTTCCCAAGCTAAATTGAAATTATCGTCATGCAATGCGAACTGCTTGACTATTACGCCTGCTTGACCTTTAGTTTTGTATCGGAGGTGATACAATTTTTGCGCTTGTGATAATTTTGGATAGTTTATGTACACGGCTGAAAAGATGTCCAGGATGGACGGCCATTGTTCATAACCTCCATGAAATATTTCCGTATCACACGCTGGCACTTTGAGATGAATGCCTCAACTTGCCTCTTGGCCTTGCAATTGCTGTAACTCTACTCTATTGTGGGGAGTAGGTGCAATTGACTTAATAAATTTTAATTCATCTGATATCATTGCTTTTGTGTCTTCATACCAATCTAAGCAGTTTTCGTATTTGGCGAGGATTTGAAATTTTCAGGTAGATCTGCATCATCAGTTTCTACTATTGCGTCGTATGCAGCTGGAGGCGTGTCCAAAAATTGTCAATATATTTATTTTTAATTTCTACTACCGATTCAGAGTTGTCATGAAGCGGTGAAGATGCAAATCGAGTGCAGTATTTAATTAAGCTGTCACTCTCAGAAATGAATTTAATATACGAAATGTCTTTCCCGCTTTTTTGCTTTGTAGCACCTTGCTTCGAGCGTGTAGCTTCTGCAGGTGTACATGGACTTTTGGGGTTGGGGTCAAAATTCTGCTTTTTTGGAAATTCTGCATTCATAATTCCAGAAGTCGGAACACCGGGAATCAAAGTTATGGAAGTGAATATTCTGGAATCCAAAATTCTGGATAACGAAATTCTAAATTGCAAAATTCTGAATGGCAGTGCGCACTTTTTTTTGTTATCAACACGAATTTTTAACCATTAATTACAGAATTTTGCCATTCTGTAATCATATGTTTTATTGCATAGTAAGTAGTTTTTTACAATTGCATGATTGTATTTGTTATTGCTTTGTTTGCTGTTGTTCATTTACTTTTTTGTACTACCATAATGATTTAGTTTACTATGTACCTACATATTGTTACAAAAGTAGTATTAAGTCGTATTTGTATTACTATATGCATCCCTGATTATGTACAATAGCTGTAGGTATATGGAATAGCATTTGTCTTGTTGTAGACATCTGGCGCCACGGCTGTCTGCTTGTCGAAACAATAGACATCTGGCGCCGCACTGTCTGCTTGTCTAGTTAAACAATTGCTGAGTCTGGCGCCGCGACTGTCTGCTTGCGTCTGGCGCCGTATAGCCGCATGTTCTGGTAATTTCCAGACGCGATATTCTAGAAGGACACGTCGGCATCAGCGAGAAGTGCGTGGCTATATAAGCCGTGGCAGCGCCAACGTAATGAATCAGTGCTAAGAGAAAACTGCTATAGTGTAGACGAGTTATGAAATAAAGAGTTGTTGAATTAAATTAAACAGTGTTGATTTTATTTGTCAATCCAGAGATACGAACCTAACAAAGTAAACTAGCAAGAGTAAATTCGTAACAATTGGTGTCAGAAGTGGGATTGTCAAATAATCCAAATTCAAGATGGTTAAATTCGGAGAATTAAGAATTCAGCAATTAAAAAAGGAACTGGAGGAGCGTAATTTGCCGATAAGCGGGCAAAAGGCGGATCTGCAGGCACGATTACGTGAAGCAATGGAAGCGGATGGAATTAATGTGGACGAGTTCGAATTTGATGGGCCAGAAACTTCTACAAAGGTAGAAGAGAAAGTAGAAGAACAACGAACATCATCAAGTGTAGACATGAACACGTTGTTAGTGGCTATTAAGCAAATGGCAGAAAATGTAGTGCAAACAGAAAATCGTCTGGCACAGCAAATAGCCGAAAATGCAGTGCAGGCAGAAAATCGTCTGGCACAGCAAATAACGCAAATAGCTGAAAATACATCACAGTTAGAGTCTCGCCTTACACAACAAATAACTGAAAATAATACGCAGTTAGAAAAGCGTTTGGTACAACAGATTACAGAAAATAATACACAAGTGCAAGAGAAATTTTCAAAATTTGAAGACGAATTAAGCACTTTAAAAAATGACGAAGAAAATTTAAGATCAGAATTTCTTCAACTGAGCAATCGTGTGCGAGAACTGCAACTACATGGCCCTGCACCATCAACAAATAATCAAAGATTGAAGGCACCCACATTCGATGGAAGTATTCCATTTCAAATTTTCAAACTTCAGTTTGAAAAGACAGCAATGGCCAATAACTGGAATGCAGCGGACAAAGTGGCATCCATGTTTGTATCATTGAAAGGACCTGCGGCAGAAATCCTTCAGACTATTCCAGACTGTGAACGGGACAACTATGAGGCATTGATGAGTGCGATAGAAAGACGATATGGTAGTGAGCACCGGAAACAAATATACCAGATCGAACTGCAAAATAGGGGTCAGAAGATGAACGAGTCATTGCAAGAGTTCGCAACTGAAATCGAACGACTGGCTCATTTGGCAAATGCAGATGCACCTGTGGATTACATTGAGAGGGTAAAAATTCAATGTTTCATAAATGGAATTCGTGATGTGGACACCAAACGCGCCACATATGCATTGCCAAAAAGAACGTTTGCTGAAACGGTTTCGCACGCCCTCACACAGGAAACAGCTTCCCTACTAAGTAAACCAGCACCCAAAGTACAAAGGGTTGAAATGGAACAACCGGCGCTGATGGAAGAAATATTGAAGACTCTGAAGACAATTGCTGCACCGCGAGTAAATACAACAGGCAGATGTTTCAACTGTGGAAAAGCGGGTCACTTTGCCCGAAATTGCAATATAAAGGTAAACCCATTAAAACGGAAACAACCAACGGAACATCGAAAGGGGATTCACCACAAAAATGCGGATGCATTATCACGTCGTCCTTGTCCACTGGAATGTAAACATTGCTCCAAATCAGAAGGAAAAGAAGGTATAATCGACGTGCGATTACTGAATATAGAACCTGAAGATGATTGGACTCCTCACCGCATCAGAATCAATCAGCTGGAGGACCCTGATCTTGCAAAGCTAGTAATGGCCAAAGAAAATGGGGTACGACCACCAAAGGAACAAATAAGTAGCGAGAGTCCAACTGCAAAAGCATATTGGGCCCAATGGAACAGCATAAACCTCGTTAATGGATACCTTCATCGTACCTGGGAAAGCGAAGATGGCAAACATTCTCGTCTGCTGATCATAGTACCGAAGTCCATGATCCCGAAAGTATTGAAAGAATATCACAATGGACCTAGTGGAGGGCACCTTGGAATAACAAAAACTATAGAGAAGATTAAACAACGGTTCTACTGGATCGGTTGTCGAGATTCCATAGCAGAATGGATAAGTAATTGCGTAGAGTGCATGGCAGCTAAAGGTCCTAAAGCCAAAAGTCGCGGTAGGCTACAACAGTACAACGTGGGATCACCATTTGAACGAGTCGCAATGGATGTTGCAGGTCCGTTCCCAACCAGTACGGCCGGAAACAAATATCTACTGGTTGTCATGGACTATTTCAGTAAATGGCCAGAAGTATATGCCTTACCAAACCAAGAAGCGAAGACAGTAGCCGAAGCGTTTGTAGAAAATTGGATAACAAGGTTCGGAGTGCCCATCGAATTACACTCAGATCAAGGCAGGAATTTCGAATCTTCCATTTTCCAAGAAGTCTGTACATTATTGGGCATCCACAAGACACGGACAACAGCGTTACACCCACAATCAGATGGGATGGTAGAGAGATTCAACCGAACGCTCGAAGAACATCTGCGGAAAATCGTTGATAAAGATCAACGGAATTGGGACAAGTGCATCCAGATGTTCCTGCTGGCGTATCGTTCAGAGAAGCACGAGACAACTGGATACACGCCAGCAAAGATTATTTTCGGATCTGATCTGCGACTCCCTGCTGATCTTAAGTTTGGAACGAATCCTACAGCTGTAAGAAATGATGGAGATTATTGTTCTGCCTTAAAGGAAGAAATGAATGAATTGCATCTAATGGTAAGACAGCATACGCATCTGATGAGCAATAAGATGAAGGACCGGTTCGATCAAGCGGCAAATTCAAAAGGTTTTGAAGAAGGTGATCTGGTCCTGTTGTACAATCCACTTCGAAAGAAAGGCTTGTCCCCGAAACTGCAGACAGCCTGGGAAGGACCCTATATGGTGATGAAACGACTAAATGACGTGGTATACCGCATACAAAGAAATGGAAAAGCACGATGTAAAATGAAAGTAGTACATTTGGGCTCGCCCCATTTGGTTCAAGAGGATTTGTGCCGAATAGTGACGATTAGGCTTTAGTGGAGGGCAGTGTTACAAAAGTAGTATTAAGTTGTATTTGTATTGCTATATGCATCCCTTATTATGAACAATAGCTGTAGGTATATGGAATAGCATTTGTCTTGTTGTAGACATCTGGCGCCGCGGCTGTCTGCTTGTCGAAACAATAGACATCTGGCGCCGCACTGTCTGCGTGTGGACTTAAACAATTGCTGAGTCTGGCGCCGCGGCTGTCTGCTTTCGTCTGGCGCCGTATAGCATTATGTTCTGGTAATTTCCAGACGCAATATTCTAGAAGGACACGTCGGCATCAGCGAGAAGTGCGTGGCTATATAAGCCGTGGCAGCGCCAACGTAATCAATCAGTGCTAAGAGTAAACTGCTATAGTGTAGACGAGTTGTGAAATAAAGAGTTGTTGAATTAAATTAAACAGTGTTGATTTTATTTGTCAATCCAGAGATACGAACCTAACAAAGTAAACTAGCAAGAGTAAATTCGTAACAATATATATGTACTGACCAAGCAATGTGTTACTACTGCAATTTCATTAATAAACACGTGCTAAATATTTGTGTGAAATGATGGAAAATATAACTGTGGTGAAGTCAAATAAAGGAAAAGACATGTTAAATGTCGACGGCTACTTCTTCTATTTGGAACGAAAAAATAAGAAAACATTTAACTGGACTTGTTCTGAACGAATTAAAAACAAATGTACCGTGCGTATTTTCACACAGTTTGATGGCTGTGAACATGGTATACGAAAAAAAAGAAATGAACATTCTCATGATCCATGTGCGCATAAAAAATCGGTAGCAGAAGCAAATAATCTGGTTGAAAATATGGCTCGCTCGAGTTTTCTGCAGCCTAGCCAAATAATTCAGCGTTCGGTATCTATGACAGAAAAACATATTAGAGATTATCCCCCATCAAGAAATGCCCTTAAGTTAAAAATTAGAAGACAACGGAACAGTTTGAAATGTTTTAAAGACCCAACTTGTGCTGAAGAAATAGACATTTGTAAGCGATGGCAACTCTGTTGCCCATCAAGTGTCAAATAAAATAAAGCAAGTGGCAGCAACCAAAGACACAGTCAACGAGCGACCGTCAGCGAGTGAGCAACATAAACGAAATATTTGAGAACATCCAGTAAAGTTGAATAAGTGTAACATTTTTCTTATATTCACAATAAAGTTTTGTATTATTATATATAAGTGTTTGACTGTGCACACGAGTACGGTGTTTCTCTACAGTTCAGAAGTGGGATGATAAACCCATACACGTCTACAAACATAGTAAGTATATGTATGTGCGTTGGTGAAGGGCTATAGGCACCGGCAGATATATATACACGATACGTAAAAACGATACGATGGTGAAGATCAGTGATCTGAAGGTGGAACAACTGAAGAGGTTGCTACGGGAAAGGCAATTAGCGACGACTGGCACGCGAGACCAGTTGTTGCAACGTCTTAGCGCATATGAGGAGTCCGACGAGGTGGACATCCAAGAGATCAACGTTACGGAGGAGTCATCCGAGATGTCAACGGTGGCACAACTGCAGCAGGAGATGAAGCAGTTACGCGAGATGATGGCGCAGCTGCTACAAGCGCAAAACAACGGGACTGGTACAGTTAGCATGAAAGAGGTACAAACGGTACAAAACGCAAATAGCAACGATAGCGCAGTCGCAGTCAACGGCGGCGCAGGCGTTCAGAGTCACGCCACTGACGCTATTTCAACGAACGACGACAGCACGGTGGCAACTAACAACAACGTTACAACACGCATTCAAAGCAACGGTGATATTTCTGCGAACGGGAATATTTCAACGAACGGGAATATGCGACACGCGTCAGTTAAAGAAATTGCAAATACCCTGCCGGAATTTGATCCAACGAATAACGCAAGCATTACGGTAGAGCAATTTATTGATAGAGTCGATCGAGTAGTGGAAGCATATAGATGGGACGAGAAATTTTTGTTGTTAGCTATTTACACACGTTTAAAAGGAGTTGCACGTATGTGGTTGGATGCATCACCCACATTACACACAACTTGGGAAAATTTTGCTGATGCGTTACGACACGAATTTGGTTCAGATCGAGACGAGGCAGAAATTCATTTCGTGATGGCCAATGCAACGAGGAAGCCAAAAGAAATCGTAAAAGAATATTGTTTTCGAGTGGCGGCACTAGGTATACGTTACAAACTGAGTGAGGCAGCCATTATACGTTATGCAAGAGCTGGGTTAAAACATAGAGAACTCCAACAAAGCATTGCAGCAATGAAGTTTACAACAATGAAGCAGATGAGAGACGCCATCGAGGACTATTTCATTAATCGCGGAGGGCTAAGTGAGCCACAAGTACATCAACCAAGTAAGCGAGACAACAATAACGAAAAATATGCTGAGTCAACGAAACAAAATGGTGAATTTAAAGCACAATTGAAATGCTACAATTGCAACGTACCTGGACATTTCGCCAACAAATGTCCATTGCCGCAGAAACGACATCGCTGTACAACGTGTAACAAAGTTCATCCAAACGGAGGAAATTGTGAGAAGACGACAGTAACGTTACGACGACTTGGTGCAATCAACCTTGACGAATGTTTCAAGAAGTTAGTTTACATAAAAGCGCAACCGTATATCGCATTCATCGACACGGGCAGCCAATGCAGCATCATTCGTAGGTCAGTAGCCAAGCGCATCGACGATAAAGCCGTAAAATGCTGCTTACAAGTAAAAGGCATTTGCGGAGGGGTGCGTACGTTCACGGAGGCTATTACCATAGACATCACCATCGACGGAATCAACATCGAGACGCAAGCCTACATCGCTGATGACGAGTTACTAGAACAAGACGTTTTAATAGGTCAAGATGTTATCATCAATGCAAACACTACGCTGAAAATTGAAAATGGTCACACAATATTCGGAAGCAGACGAGCAGTACAGACAACGGTAATAACTGAGAGCAATTTTTCCAAATTAATGTCCAATTTCAGCAATGAAGAAGAACGAAATAAGATACAAAGTCTTCTGGCAAGCTATGCCGATGTTTTCTCCAGTGGGCTGAAAGATATTGGCAAAACTGACGTAGTTCAAGCTAGCATCGAACTTGAGAGCAATCGCACCATATTTCAAGCGCCTTATCGTATCCCAGAACCGAAGCGTGATATTGTTAACAGGATGGTTGAGGAGTTGCTTGAGCGTGATATTATCACGAAATCGACATCCGAATACGCAAGTCCCGTGGTCTTAGTCAAAAAGCAGAATGGAAGTGATCGGTTATGTATCGATTATCGACGAATTAATAAGGTAACAAAGAAAGAGAATTTTCCAGTCCCGAATATTGAAGAACGGCTACACGAAGCGAAACGTTTCCGATACTTTTCGTCACTCGATTTGAATAGTGGGTACTATCAGATCAAAATGGCACCCGATAGTAGGAAATACACCGCTTTTATCACGACGGACGGTCTATATGAGTTCAAACGCATGCCGTTTGGTTTAAAGAATGCACCAGCTGTGTTTAATAGACTCATGGCAGAAATCCAAAGACGGGTGGAGACGGGCGACATGCTGCATTATATGGATGACATCCTAATCGGCAGCAATTCTTTCGACGAAATGTATACAAAGCTTTCTCGTATACTCCAAGTACTACGTACCTGTGGACTCACATTGAACGTTAACAAATGTGAGTTGTTCACGCAAACAATAACGTTTTTGGGACATCAGCTAACTCCTGAAGGCATCAGTCCGGGCAACGTCAAAACCAACGCTATCGTAAATTTTCCACAGCCGAGAAATGTCACTGAAGTACGAAAATTCTTAGGTCTCAGTGGCTACTTCCGAAAATTCGTCGCTGGTTATTCCATTATTTCTGAACCATTACGCAAATTGCTACGCAACAACACCGCATTCGCATGGGGACTACAGCAAGAGTCAGCATTCAACGAACTCAAAACCGCATTATCATCGAAACCAACCATGGTCAACTACCGCATCGAAGCCGAACACGAACTACATACAGACGCAAGCTCTATCGGCCTTGCAAGCGTTTTGTTGCAAGTCGAGAATGGACAACTGCACCCGATCTCATATTTTAGTCGCTCTACTACAGACAACGAAAAACGTTTCCATAGCTATGAACTCGAAGCATTAGCGATTGTGGAATCATTGGAAAGATTCAAATACTACGTATACGGAAAGAAGATCAAAGTTATTACCGATTGCAACGCTTTACGAACAACGATGGAGAAGCGAGAGCTTATACCACGCATTGCCCGATGGTGGTTGAGAATCCAAGAATTCGACATTGAAATTCAACATCGACCAGGAGCTCGTATGGCCCATGTCGATGCGTTGAGCCGTGCACCTTATGAAGATGCACACGAAATAGATGCCGCTGATCTCAAAATTTCCAAGATGATTATCGACCAGGCAGATTGGTTGTTTAGTGTTCAGCTACAAGACGAGAAAATAAGAAACATCGTTAACGAAATACAGAATGAGGTGAAGCCAGAATATCCCGACTACGTTGTTGAACTGGGACGCCTATATCGAAAACACGACAACAAACTACTATGGGTTGTTCCAAAGCAATTAAGGTTCCAAATACTGCACGAATGCCACGATAAGGCAGGTCATATGAGCGTTGACAAAACAATGAAACGAATTCTCAATCTCTTCTGGTTTCCTCGAATGCGCAATTACGTAAAGAGCTACATCAACTCATGTGTGGGTTGTGCTTTAAATAAAACCCCTGGCGGACGACGTGAGGGTCGATATCACTACGACAACGTTAAGCCAATACCGTTCACGACAATACACATTAATCATTTGGGTCCGTTCCCAATAAGTTCAAAACGCAACGAGCATGTGTTGGTAATTGTAGATTCATTTACCAAATTCACAATCCTACGAGCAGTCAAGAGTACCGCAACAAGCCATGTAATTCCGGTATTGCTCGAGATCACGAGCTATCTAGGAATGCCTGAACGTATCATATCCGACCGAGAAACGGCCTTGTCTTCAAAAGCGTTCCAAAAGTTTTGCGATGAAAACAACGTCAAACATATTCTCAACGCAGTGCGGACGCCACGCGCTAACGGACACGCTGAACGAGCAAACCGCGTCATCCTATCCATGCTACTACCTTCTACTGATGACGAAAGACGATGGGACGACAAATTACGTCAAATACAATGGAGCATTAATACCATCCCGAATAAAACCACAGGTTGTACACCATTCCGACTACTTTATGGGTACGTGCCTCGAGACATCCTGCAGAATCAACTTATCCAGGCACTTCAAGACGATGATGTTGACCTGATAAACGACACCGACCTACAGCAACTACGAGTCGACACAGCTCAACGAATAAACGACGTAAGAGCACAAGCCAAGAAGCTATATGACGCAAAGCATAATCAACCGAAGACGTACAACGAAGGTGATCTCGTATTGACTATAAACGAACCAATAAGCTCCGGTACATCACGTAAACTAGAACCACGATTCAGAGGACCATTCATCATCACCAAAGTCCTGCCAAATGATCGTTATGTAATTGAAGACTTACCTCATGCCGAGCGAACGCAACGTCACTACAAAGCCGTATTTGCATCAGATCAACTTAAAACTTGGTGCATGTTACCACCAGATGATCCAGACGACATAGACGACATAGACAACGAAGATGAGAGCACCATGGGCGAGGGCGCCACATTGGGTCAGGAAAGCCGACTGTAAGCGATGGCAACTCTGTTGCTCATCAAGTGTCAAATAAAATAAAGCAAGTGGCAGCAACCAAAGACACAGTCAACAGTAAACGAAATATTTGAGAACATCCAGTAAAGTTGAATAAGTGTAATATTTTTCTTATATTCACAATAAAGTTTTGTATTATTATATATAAGTGTTTGATTGTGCACACGAGTACGGTGTTTCTCTACACATTCCTTTATCACTTTATGTTTTGGAAGGTCAACTATTTTTTATTGGAGAACGTCGAATTGAACTATGGTATCCAACTGAATCCGACGTGTATAATTAGTGATTTCGAAATGGCTATTATTTCTGCAGCAAGGGAGTGTTTCGCATTTGCACGGCAGAGTGGTTGCCTCTTCCACTTCAAAAAGAAGGGTAAATTTATTGCATAACCGCAACTTCCTGCATTAAAGATAAAATGATTATTAAATATTTTCAGACTAAGCCGCAAATATGGCAGCAGCGAGCAGTTTTCAATTCAAGTACGAATGCTTAAAAGCTTAGGACTGGTTCCTCATAGCGAAATCTCAGAGTATTACACAAGTTTGCGTAATTCATTTGACGACAGCGATTTGCAAAAACTTTCAAAATGGTTTGAAAAAAATTATGTGTTTGGTAAAAAGTCACAGCCTAAATATTTAACACAATTTTGAACCGAGTTCGATGACCCTAGATCGAAAGTTTTTCCAAGAACGCAAAACAGTGTGGAAGCTTGGCATCGCCGCCTTAAAGTCATAGTTGGAAAAAGTCGTGCGACGCTGTACAAATTGATATCTGACTTATAAAGGGAGCTTATTCATGTTGAAACACAAGTACAAAAAGTAAAAAAACGGCGAAAAAATAAAAATAAACAGAAAATTCATGGAAAAAACCAACAAATTACAAGAGTAATGAAAAAAAGATTAGATTTAAGTCACTTAGCGTATTTAAAGCGTATTGTTTCAAACATGACATTAATGTAGTATCTGTTTGATCTTTATTTGTTAATAATGTTGTTTTTTGTCTTTCCGATAAACATGTTTGAATTTTGGAGTTATTTTGGAGGTTATGTTTTGTTTATGTTATATTATTATGTATGTATAAGCAAATTCATATAAAATACACGATTTGGCTAAAATTTTGGTGAAAAAATTTCCAGAATTAATTCTGGAAAACGTAAATTCCGGAATTATGAAAACCCAGAATTTTGAAATACAGCCAAAAAAAGCGAAGGAATTGCGGAATCCCGATTTCCAGAATTTTGTCGACCTCGAATTTTGATTCCGGAATTTTAACTTCAGAATTTTAATTTTAGAGTTTTTACCGTTTCCCGGACTTTTGTCATCAGTAATCATTTTTGGAATTCTTAAGAATTCTGCTTTAGATTCTTTTGAATCTATGCTCATTCAGAAAATTATATTATAATAGAGAAATGTGGTACCGAAAACTCTTTTCAATAAATAATAGTTGTTATTTCCGAAAAATTGGCTTATTAAAATATATGTAACCGAAAGCTCTTTTCAATAAATAAAAGCTATTATTTCCGAAAAAGAATTTAAGAAGCGTTTATCACTTTTATTGTTAGCGTTTGTATTTACTTGCGTTTTTTTTTTTTGAAAATTTTTTTACGGATTTATCCGTATGCCCTTGTATCAGCGCGCCCTGAAAACTAGGTCAATATCCTTTGTACATACGTGTGGATGTTATGTGCATATAATATTTATGTGCAATTATGCTTGTTCTCGTTTTACAAGGAACAAGAAAATGCTCGGAAATCGCCAAATTGGACTTTCAATATTTCTATGTATGTAAAGGGTGATTTTTTAAGAGCTTGATAACTTTTTAAAAAAAAAAAACGCATAAAATTTGCAAAATCTCATCGGTTCTTTATTTGAAACGTTAGATTGGTTCATGACATTTACTTTTTGAAGATAATTTCATTTAAATGTTGACCGCGGCTGCGTCTTAGGTGGTCCATTCGGAAAGTCCAATTTTGGGCAACTTTTTCGAGCATTTCGGCCGGAATAGCCCGAATTTCTTCGGAAATGTTGTCTTCCAAAGCTGGAATAGTTGCTGGCTTATTTCTGTAGACTTTAGACTTGACGTAGCCCCACAAAAAATAGTCTAAAGGCGTTAAATCGCATGATCTTGGTGGCCAACTTACGGGTCCATTTCTTGAGATGAATTGTTGTCCGTAGTTTTCCCTCAAAATGGCCATAGAATCGCGAGCTGTGTGGCATGTAGCGCCATCTTGTTGAAACCACATGTCAACCAAGTTCAGTTCTTCCATTTTTGGCAACAAAAAGTTTGTTAGCATCGAACGATAGCGATCGCCATTCACCGTAACGTTGCGTCCAACAGCATCTTTGAAAAAATACGGTCCAATGATTCCACCAGCGTACAAACCACACCAAACAGTGCATTTTTCGGGATGCATGGGCAGTTCTTGAACGGCTTCTGGTTGCTCTTCACCCCAAATGCGGCAATTTTGCTTATTTACGTAGCCATTCAACCAGAAATGAGCCTCATCGCTGAACAAAATTTGTCGATAAAACACATTTCGAACCGAACACTGATTTTGGTAATAAAATTCAATGATTTGCAAGCGTTGCTCGTTAGTAAGTCTATTCATGATGAAATGTCAAAGCATACTGAGCATCTTTCTCTTTGACACCATGTCTGAAATCCCACGTGATCTGTCAAATACTAATGCATGAAAATCCTAACCTCAAAAAAATCTTAAAAAGTCTTAAGAAGGCTTCATCCATTGCATGTATTACACCTAATCGAGGTGGAGTTTGGATGGAGCCCTTTAGCGCAATCGCAGCAGAAAAATTCCTCCGGGCCTGGGTTGGACTCAATGCCAGCACGAGTTAGGAGGATACGGAGCAACCCTGATTCAAGGCGTTGCTTTAATGACGACAAACTTAAATTGATACTCACCGATCCAAACGGGGTTAGATCGCCGAAATATAAGAAATGGAAATAAGTTTTTATAGTTGATACAAAAATCAATATGAAAATACGAGTATGTACAAACAATAAAAACGCTGTCGTTGAAAAGTTTTTATAGATATTTAGATTTTAATATGTGGCAAAGCTGGGTTTCCTCATAATTGTAAACACTCTAACCTATTCAGCCATGAGAGTGCTAAGTGATTTTTAAATTAGTAAATTTAGCTTAAAAATAACAAAATAATTTCTTTGTTTGTATTTTCGCATTATCCTTTTTTCTATGTTAACTAAAATAAAAAATTCTTTCCAACATTTCCCAAGCTATAATTGAGTTGTGAACATTATTTTCATATATTTTTGCCAAGTTGCGTTCCAAAGTAAACAGGACTTCTAGGAATCTAGCGCACCCTGGTGGCGCCATCTATATGTCGACTGGTGCGTTAGAATCTGCTATCTTTATCGATTGTCCAGTGAGATTTTCGTGCCATCT
>NW_026038420.1:0-21302 GCF_023373825.1 Bactrocera dorsalis
GGAATATATGTGTTTTTATTGGGCGACAAGAGATTATATAGGGTGATGATCATACCTTCGAGAGCACCGTAGCTGGCAGTTGTTGCGTATCGCCGACAAGCACCAATGTATTGATGCCAAACTTCAGTGGCATTAGGGTCCACGGTTCCGTACATTGCGTCGCCTCGTCAATAATGCAGACATCGAAGTAATTTACGTATCTGTGAATTAGTGGTATAATATTGTATAAATAAGAAACAGATAAGGTAGGGCTAAGTTCGGATGTAACGGAACATTTTATGCTCTTGCAACTTGCAAGAATCAAAGTCCGAGAAATCCGATTTTATCTATTTTTACCAATAACCTATTCTACTAACTGCCACATACTAAAAAAATGTTGCCTGGATTTCATTAAGGTACCTCACATACAATCACCAATCATATAGAGTAGAGTCAGCTGGATGTTCGAAAATGATATTACTTGTAAGGGGGATAGATCAAGTTTTAGCCCAAATTTTATCCATTTTAGGCACAAAGATACACTGTTATGAGTGAAACACGCTCTCTCGTTTTCATTGAGATAACTCACATATTGACCGATATACATATGTATGCGGTATGAAGTCACCCGAAAGTTCGAAAATCTTTATATATATTAGGTATAGGGGGGGCTCAGGAAAGTATTGAGGTAAAGTGGCATACTTTAAAGGAATTAGTCCGAGATCCCTTATTTTCGCATTGTAAGTACATAAGAATGTGAGAAGAAGTCACGTACCAAATTTTGTCGAAATCGATCGGTCGAGTCCCGAGATATGTGATTTCAGCAAAAAGTGGGCGGTGCCACACCCAACGTACAATTTTCACACCGGAACCTATATTGATTTATCGCGCTTTTAGTAGTTTTTAACAGTACCGTTATTTTGGAGAGTGGAAGGGGTTACCTTGCGCCTTCAACAATTTGTACAGTCTCGGTAGGGGTGCTGCTTACGAGATTTATCATAAGTGAATTTGGCCATTGTAGCTAGGGTCTAGGAGCTATGTGCATTACATCTATTAGAGGGCGGGACCATACCCACTACGATATCCGCGGTTCCGATAAGTAAATAGCTTCTTAGGAAGAAAAGAACGGTATCTCAAAAACTGAGAGACTAATTCGCATATGTACAGACAGACAGCGGACAAGACTAAAACGGCTCAGCTCATAACGCTGAAAATATACATATATATATAAATTTAAAAGGATCTTCCACGTTTGCCTCTGGGTGTTACAAACTTCGTGGCAAACCAAAAATACCCGCTTCAGCGTATAAATATACTCATAAAGATAAACATACTTGGACAATTTCACACAGCTGGACAGCGTCGTGCACACCACATTCGCATGCTTCAAATGCCAATTGTACAAGCTGTTCTCATCCTCTGGCCGCAAGACGCCATTCACAATATTGCGCATTAATTGTATTTGTCGCTGCTTCTCCAGTAAGACCTCCTCCTGCACGGTGTTTTTCACGTTATTCATCTTCATGCGTTCTATGTCGGCTTCGATTTGTAAAATTTCATTACGCAAATATTCTTTTATGTCGACTTTATGATCGATTTGCAGATTTTTGCAGGTTGCTTTCAGCTTCCGTATTTGATTGCGTTCAATAATCTTTGGTAAAGTAGCAAGCCGTACTTTGGGACTAATACGCTCCAACAAACCGAAACGTATTAATCGGAACATTTTATCCGGTGACTTTGTTTGACTCATATCGAAGAGCTTCTCGGCGATAACATCAACAGCGGCATTGCTCTGCGCACAAACCAACACTTTTTGGTCGAGTATGCGCACCTCATTGCCGTACAGCAATTGATGCACCAAATTCGCAATGACACAGGACTTACCGGTGCCAGGCGGCCCTTGTATTAAGGTTATATTCGGTGTCGGTTCGATGGCATGCCGATATGTGCGTAGTAAAACATGCTTTTGGCGATTGTTTAGTTCGTCACAACCGTTATATTGTATGTTGCATTTCGGATAGGGTTTTATTTTGCACAACTCCATTGGATCCAGTATTTGCTTTAGCAGCGGCGATTGCTCCAACTGATAGACGGCGTTAAACGCACCAAATTCGACACGCACAATATCGACCATTGGCCGCACTGTAATGGGATTTTTCAGATTGGCCCGTAAGTCCTCTAAATCTGCTAACTCTTTGGCCAGCACTTCATATACAATGGTGACATTGCTAAAACCTAAGGAATAGAAAAAAAACAGGATTTATTATTTATTTATATAGATCTTATTTGTATATCTCTATAAAAAAATAAGTATATGTTCGAACGGAGTCTAAAATTGAGGTATCCCGCAAGTTGTAGGGAAGTTTGCAACATCCAGAAGAAAACATCTACGTGACGATCTGAGTCAATTTAGCCATGTCCCTTGTTTTTGTTGTGACGGCAAAACAACATTCCTGAAGTAATTTCGGGCCAAGTTGATAGACCTTGGACCGATAAAAATTCGGGTCCGTTCCGGTTACTTAAACCCGACTGTCGTGGAAGCAATCGTTCCCAGCCGTACAATCAAGGCAATTTCCGGCAACGTACTATATGCTCTATATATGCGAACTAGTAACTCAGTGTTTGAGATTTCGATCGAAAATTATGCACATGCCCTTTTCTTCTCAAGAAACTTCTCATTTCTGGAAACTGCCTATATCGGACCGCTATAGCATATAAGGGTTGTTGTTGTTGTTATAGCGGATACCTAGAAATCCCCGTTGGGATGGTAAGGATTTAGTAAAGTCGTCGTTGACGTCGTCCAACGGAAGGCCCAAGAACGTGCTGTTTCGCGCGGGGTCGAACCAAAGAGAGACGGGTGTGAGATCAGTGGGGTTGGTGGCTCATGCAAAGGGGAGCCAGTGTTATGCAGTGACTCATTGCACGCAGAACATATACTGGATATGTCGGGGTTTATTCTGTTCTAGATAGAAATAGATAGTGTGTTATGAGGTAATGCACCGCGACTTAGGGTCTATTGTGCCCTCTCCTGTATCACATGTCTTCCCAGAGTCCCAGCAGACTGAAAAGTTCCAGGAGTTTGCCAGGCGCTACTGAGGTGATGTGATCCCTGTTGATATAAATGGAATCCAGGGCCTTAAGCCTTTTTCCACAGATTGCCGTGCAATCCAGGATTAGGTGTGCTGGTGCTGTTCTAGGTCGCAGAACCGGCAGTTAGCACAGGAGACTATGCCCATGTTGTACAGGTGTTTCCTGAGCCTGCAGTGACCTGTGTAGATCGCGACGAGAAGACGGAATTTGTCACGCGGGAGGCGAATTAGTTTCTTGAACCTGGGGAGATTGTACCCTCCTAGAAGCAGCTTGGCGTGGCGCATACTTGCTGCCTGTTGCCAATGTCTAGAGAACATTATCTTCCCTCTTCCTCAGCCCTCTGCTGACATTAGCAGCATGGTGTGTTTTGCTGCTTTTTTGTCACCTGATGCAGCAGTGTGAGCTCCAGTATGACTTCCAGTGCCACCGTGGGGCATGTGCGCATTGCCCCCGAAGCACGTACACAGGAAAGTCTTTGCAGCTGTGACAGTCTCCAGATCACCGAAGACTGCGCTGCTTTGGTGGCCCTGGCAACCGCTCCATTACGATAGGCCTTACTATCATGGTAATAGTGAATGGAATCACAGTGGTTTTTGCTGGGTTGATATTTAGCCCTACCGTGTTGCACCATCCTTTCGCCAGGTTTAAGCCCCTTTGGATAATGCCGCAGAGAGTGTTCTCAAATCTGCCTCTCGCCGTTATGACAATATCGTCTGCGTATCCTTGACAACGGATTCCATTGCTGATGAGCAGCTCAAGGAGTTCATCTACTACCAAGCTCCATAGCAGAGAGGATAGTACAGACGAATCTTGCTATCTCCCACCGTTGTTTCCGCTACCCTAGTACAGTATCCAGAAAGAAGCTGCGCAAGGTTCACTCTCGTTTCTCGCGGCAACTCGAGCTCTTCGTCTGCCCTGTACAGGATATTATAGCTTTGTGGCAGCCGAAGTTAACATTTCTTCTTGTTTTGATGCAATTTTGCACAAACGCCTTTAGAGAGTCTAAGACTCGTTACCAACAAAATATTTCAATTTCAACCGATGTTATTAGGTTTTGGAAATATATAAAAAATACAGTTATTTTATTTGCACATACCCACACGCTTAGACGACATGTACGCGAACGTCTTAAATTTGCCCCATTCCAAAACGACAAGTTCGCATTTTGTGTCCGAATTATTTACGCCAGTACAACGGCCCAATATGATATAACGATCCAAATATGGAGTGACTTGATCGGGGGCAAGAGTAAACGGCTTGGCTTTACAACGGGTATTATCACGTTCCAGCATGCTGATAAATTCCAATTTCATTAACGGTATAATTATGCTGGAAAATATAAAATTTCAATATTAGTATTATTATAAAAAAGTATTATTATAAAAAAAATTAAAAATATAAAAAGCAAACATAACTTAAAATATGTCATTTTTGCTAACGTAATGGCAACTCTGTTTTATTTATTAACGGTGCTTTTTTTGAAGGGACAAAAATAAATTTTGACGTTAATTAACGACATAAAAATGTCAAAATGCAACACCAAAAGTTTGTATTAAAAAAAAAAATTACCTTTTATAATGGTTGAATGAGTTAAATTGATTTGGCATTGGCAACAAAATATCACTGGCAGCATCCACTTGAGCATTACGATTGATCAGCCACTCATTGCTCCAACCCAATATTTGCGATATTATTTGTGCGGTTTTATCGATCATAGCGTACGTTTGGCGTACCATTTGCGCACGATCCGCACAAGTTGGACTGGGGAGTATATCTTTGCAGTCCACACGCTTATTTGCGCCACTCACACGTTCAATGTAGTGGACAATCGGCGTTTCATTGAAGCGTACATGCTTCTTTGGGCGCTCCGTGTTGGCATTACGATGCACCACATCTATGAGACACGAGCGATGATTTGTGATTTTTTGCAATAGTTGTTGATTCATGCGAGATTCGGTATAATTTTTTTGCATGGAGGCAAATGTAATTTTATTACTTTTACGCACGGCTGCATTAAGCGGTTTCGCTTCGGCTGTTGTGGTCGCATTCCTATTCTCATCCAGCGAAGATGAACGTGACACGGACTTAGCACTACCGGTACTCGATAAACGACGACGAATGATTTGATCGACTTTTTTCATTTCCTGCGCAAATGCGTCTACAATTGTTGTGTGATTTGGTTTGGGAATTGTCGCTGTTGCAGCCGTGGAAGCTGGTGTGGACTCTGTGGCAATTGTTGTTGCGGCATCGCTAGAGGGTCGCTTTGTTTTTGGTATTCTGTAAGTGTTGGTAAATTTCTTAGGAGCACTAATGTCCTCTGCAAGCAGCGCACCACGATTGGTTGCTGTTATTTTCACCTTGGCCTTTTTCTTCTCCGTACCTTCGAGGTCAGTCGTGGAATGTTTTCGTTTCAGCAAGGCTTCCTTTGACGAATCTGCTAATTGCTTATCGGCAAGTTCTTTTAATTTTTCCTTGCGTGATTCTTTTATCTTACGTTTCTTCTCGCTCTCTCTACGCCGCTCATCGCTTGGCTTCTCAAGCCACTTTCTCTTCAATTCATCTCTATATCGCTCATCTCGGAATTGTCCTTTGATCTCACGCATTTTTTTGTACATTTCCTTTTGCATTGTTGGTCGTGTTTCTGCGGAGACGCCTCTATGCTTACCCTTGTGTATGGGCAAACAAGGTGCATCGATTACTGATGGCGGGTGGTGTAAGCGTTTAACTGGTTTAACCAAGCCTCTTTTATCATGTCTTTCCTTCTCTTTGCCATCACTGCTCGAAACTCGTTCATTGCGCTGCGCACTTTTACTACTAGTAGCCGCCTCGGCATCTAAAATGTTAATAATTAAAAAAAAAGAAAAAACAAATGTTAACTTCGGTTCCAACAAAAACAGGACCCAGGAACATTTTATATCTTATAAGAGGGCATAAAAATTGTTTTCTGATTTTAATGGGTCAGTTTGTAAGGCTCTGCGTTTCACGCTGATCATTTATACATATATTTTTATGGTCTCCAAAGGTTTGTTCTGGGTGTTATAAACTTCGTTAGATAGCTGATAATCTTACCTGTTGGCGCTTCAGTTGATTCACTACTTGATTTTCTTTCCAACTGCGTTTTCTTCAGATGTTCTTTTACAATGTGTTTCTTTTGTTGTTGTAACAATTGCTTGCTGCTCCCGGCATCATAATTTGTAACATCGGAGTGCAATAGGCCCCGTGCAAGCTTTGACGACTGGACGTCGTTTTTAATTTCACCATTTTTTTCAGCCAATGTAGCTACTACGTCATCTACGAGTTCTTCATTGAAAAAGTCAAGGTCATCGCTTTCGAACATTAGTCCATGTTCTTCTTCCTTTTTAACATTATCATCGGAGTCGTCTGCCTTATCATGTTGAAAATCAAAAACCTAAGAAAATTAACAACACCAACATTAACACACACACATTCTGAATTGCCCAAAGATAAACTACAGCCTATACCGGAAGCCCACCTGTGACATATTCATTTTTTGTGACAGCAACTTCGTACTCCAATCGGAAACTTTGTGTTCGAACTCTTCATCGTAATACTCATCATCGTCGTCTATCGTAATCCATACGTCATTTTCTATTTCGTTACTTTTTGCTTTAGCTTTGGTTGAAATCATTTTGGAATCGGGCGAATCGTCGTCAATCGGCTCTTTCTTTATTTGTATATTTGCCAAATTATCTTGGCAATTATCTTTGTGAACATCATATGCTGGTTCGTCTTCAACAGACAATTCTTCCTCACTATGATCACACATCATTTCAGATTTGATATCGTTTATTAGAATTTGTGAGAATAGCATATCATCATCCATATCAACAAAAGCGGCCAATTCTTCTGCAGTATTTACGGAATCTTCTTTTGCCTTTTCCACGTTTTGTTCATCGATATTTACACTCCTTTGTTCATCCACTGAATTCTTGGAGCTGTTTAGTGAAGTGTCAAACAAATTTGGACTCTTTCGGCTTGTGCTATCATCAGCCTGCTTTTCCTTTTCAATATTCTCATTGCTATTCGTTGTGTTTTTTGTTGTATGTGCTTCTTTTGCATCGACCGGCACTAGCTCACCGAAGCACTCCACGTTCTGTGCTATATGGCCTTCGTCATCCTCATTATCACTTAGTAAGTCGATAGTGTCACCATTGCAAAGTGGTTTATCCAGCGTTTTATCATCATTAAGCTTCTTATATACCAATGGGTTAATGGCTTTTACACTCTGCAGTATGACCTCATCAGTGCCACCAAATATATCCACCACATTTTCGTAACAAGAATTTACAAACTCTCGCTTTATATCAGGTAATATTGGCTCATGTATGACAACTTTTTCGTTCGTTGGTTGAGTGGAAGATGCATTATCTTTCTTATCTGTCATTGTACCAGAAGTTGAAGCCGTCGGTTTATTTGAAGAGCTGGTTTTCGAAAGCACCGGATCAGGCTTATTAAAAATATTTTCGTCACCGGTTTCTTTAGTTTTATCTTTGCTACTTGCACTCTCTTCAGTTGTTTTCTTCTCCTCCTTGCTAGGAACAACTTTGTCCTCCTCGTCGTCACTCAAAACAATTACATCACCGTAATAAAGCATCGGTACTTTTGTCAACGGCGTCGAATTTTTTAAATTGTCATTGGGTTTTCTAATGTTTGTTACTGAAACCTCCGTTTTAACACTAGGTAACAATGATGAAGATGATATTTCCGCTATGGAAGTTGACACTGAGGAGGGGCACTTAGGTTCATCTTTTTTAACTTCTTGTACGATATTTGAATTTTCTGTTGTAGATTCTCCATCTACAACTATGACTTGAGTTGTTTCAATTCCTATCGGTTCTTTGAAAATTGTAGTTACTTTAGGCATTGGCGCATATATGAGTTTATATATTGGATGTTTGAGGCTCGGTTCTGTATCATCCGTTACGCCTATTCCAATACAGTCGTTTGCTTTTAGTTCGATCTCGCTATTATGTACTTTACTGCCATTCACAAAGGTTCCATTTATAGAGCCCTAAACAAATATATATTAATTTCATTGTTATTGTTTGGCCTTTATTACAATATCTCAACTTACCAAATCCTTTAGTACGATTTTCTCATCAATATCTACAGTAATTTCCGCGTGTTTTCGTGAAACATAATGAGAATCTAGAATACATAAGGCCGATCCCGGTGTTCGTCCAACTGCAGTGACGCCAATATAAAGTCTTATACGATCGCCTATCACCTTACGCTCCAAAAACCAGGAGGATAGCACACGATTGCTTCGATCCGCCATAGTATCCTATGTCCTTACAGCCGTTGTCGTTACGTATTGTCAATAGATATTGCTTCCGCTGCTATTTTTGTCATTAGGGGTTCTGTTTATTAAATTAAACGCTTTTTTATTATTTACAAATATTTCTTCCATAAACTTTTAATTGAAATATGATAATAAAAGTCCATGGTGAAATCCAACCCTTCATACAAATAACAGACAAATTCAACATAGGCTCTTCCTCTTATTCAAGAAATGATCACAATGATAACACAGGGGATGGAAATATATGTAGATTTTATTGAATTTTATAGCATATTTAAAATTATACTAAAAATAAAAAATAATTAAAAAAAAATTTTAATCCCGATAACCGCTAACTCATTCGAAAATAAAAGTCATAAGCATCTTGATAAAGAAATTAAAAACAAATGATTGTTTTGTTGGGTCAACAGTGGAACTGATCTTTATGGTACGTCGTTAATTGTCAGTGTAAAAGTTTGAGTGATGGAGGAATATTAACATTTTTTAAATGTACAGTGATTGTGAAATAAAGTACTATATTCAGCTTTGTTTAAACAAATTCAATTAAAAATGAAATGAAATACGTGTATCTGGTTCTATTAAAATAAGTGTTTTCATATAAAGTAAGAATTGCAACAGTACCAGCTAAAATTCGAATAGCAAACTATCGACGACAGTATTTTAACAAGCAAAAGAATGGAGCGCCAATTTCAAGGTCAGTGCATTTTTGGTGGGATAGCGTTGCAGGGAAGTATTTAAAAAGTAAAATAACCTTTTGCTGAAATATTCGGAATTACTTGGTCCACAAAAAACGGAAGTAGCAAACTTGTTTTCTTATAAAGTGTGCCGGATACGCAGTTTTCGATTCCGCCCCAAATTTTGTATATGTTTTAATTATTTAAGTTTAATTAAGATACGCACACTAAATTATCAATGATAGATTAACAATTATTCGATTTCAATAATTTATTTATAATGAATTTCCGCTCAATTTTATTATAATTTATTCATATGTATATTTGCATTAATTATTTAAAACGTTTACGATAAAATGTAGAAAAGCTTATTCAATTGTAATACAATGTGATAAGATGAGATTCTCCAAAAGGATAAGGATTCACTTAAATAGTAAATAGCTACATATATAAATATAAAAATGAAGATATTGCGCAATATACATACGTAGATATCACTCTAAAGCTGCTTTTTAAATATATTCGCAATATCCTTTAACATAATTCATAAGTAAATTAGACTGATTATTTAAAATTACCAGTCATTTCAATTAAACGCTTACATTATTATAATGGCCGATATTTAAAAAGTTTTAGTACATCTAATTAATTAGTATTATTATGTAAATGTAGAGTTACTGCTTTACGTTTTCAATTCATTATTGGTAAATTTCCAATTTTTTCCTTTACGACATCGAGAAGAATATAAATGCAATTGAACATTTATGGTGTTACACACAATCAGTGCTTATTTTGTTGCGGCTGCTTCGGCTTCCTCCTGACTTTTGGTCTTTACAAACATTTCGGAAGGACCAACCTGCTGTATAGCTATTATGCGCTCCTTCTTCTCTACTTCTGGCGGTGGTGGTGGTGATGGTACACGCACAGTCAACGCACCGTCCGAAGATAATGTCGATACAATGCTCTCCTCATCATAACCCTTGGGAAGTACATAACGACGTGTAAACTGACGCGAAATATGACCATGTTCATCTTCACGTTCTTCGTGTTTACCCTCAATCACTAATGAATCATCAACGATTTTCACGGTCAGATCCTCCGGTTTGAATAGACCAACATCCAGGTGCACTTCGAAACCATTCTTTCCGTAACGATTAACTACATTACCTTCGGTGCTATGCTTAGCAGCCACTAGGTGATGAGCATGTGGCCCCAAACGTGCAATTAAACCCAAAGTAGCTAAATCCAATGGATGATGTTGGCGTTCATGCAAACGTCGATAAATATGATTTGGATACAAATCGTGATTATAGTATGGAGCCGAGTCCAAACTCAAGACAAATGGTGGTATATTCCGGATTGGCATTTTCCACAAGATTTTATTTATATGTACCCCGTTTTCTACTATTTTTCAGTAAAATGAAGCGCAATGCTAATACACGCAACACACTTTGAATTTTCACGACAATTACTTGAAAAATGCATACAGCATGGGCTTTTATACTTGCGCAAGAAGTCTTTGGTGAGCGAACTCTCAGACGATAGGCAAGAGCGAGTATGGACAAATAACTATATGAGCATATAATCCAGTTTTCCACAAAATTCTCGCAACTACGCTGTATAAATAATATTACTGAGTAATTCAGCGCCTTTGAGGTGTAAAAAGGAGGACAGGTGCGTAAGTCCCCTAGCACCTAGAGGACTCCACATTAAAAAGCTACTCAATCGATTCTATTTCATGCTCACTTGTTCGCAATGCTGTATTGGCCATCCACTCAATCCTTTTTTGCTTGTATGTATGTATTTATTCAGCAATTTTTGGGCAAATATGTACATACCTAATTTATGAAAACAATTTAATTAAGAATGTTTTCCTTTAGTATGCGTGTATGCTATCTTTATGTATGCTTTCAATCGCATTAATAAAATTTGCCGTCACTTAATTGTTTTTATGAAGTTCGTCTTACAACAAATGCGGTTAGATAAATATTTATAATTACGCATAGTACATACATACATATCTATTATTTATACAGACAGATTAATCCTAAACGTGTCATATATGTATGTATGTATATGTGTTCCACATAACACTACACTGTTTGAATTTTGTACCATTGTGAAAAAAGCCTGCGAACTATGCAAAGAAATACGGTCAGGAGTGATGAACATAATTTCATCCTTTTATACCCCGAACAGGGGAGGTTCTAACAACCAGAAGGAAGCTGAACCTATAACATATACATACGTACATATGTATGTATGTATGTATATAAATGATCAAAGTGATAAGCGTATTTGTATTTGAAAAGCAATGGCAATAAAAGAATACATGCTCAGAGTCTTCAAGGCATTCTGAACACGTCGGACATTTCGAATTCCTCAATTTAGGAGATATTTGAAATTTTGTACACTTCTTCTACCCAAGAAGCAAGTCATTTATTAATCTAATAGCCAAATCCAGCCAAACGGGGTTAGATCACCGAAATAACAGCCCTCGACCGGATAAAATCCGAGTCAATTACTGTATCGTACAACCGGCTGTCATGGGAACCGCAACTCTTTTGTCGAAACCGCCGATATCGAACCACTATAGCATTTAGCTGCCATAGAAACTGAACGATCAGAATTAAATTCTTGTATGGAAATCTTTTTTATTTGACAAGATATCTTCACGAAAATCTCATGAATTATTGTCTATAGTTCTAAATATATTTTCCAGGTTGCACCTATTTAGCATATAAATAGAAGTCATACAAACATTCACATCACATCAAAAATAAGTTTTTCTAATCAAGCGGAATTCCTATTCAACACTCTTGTTTCCAACCACAGAAAACAAAAAAAAATTGTTATATTTCTATATTCTAATAGTATTTATTTTTAGTAAATGAATGCTCCCGATATTAATTTAAATAAAATTACTACGAACATATTTATCAGCAAAAACTTATAATACTACATGGATAATCAATATACATAAATACGAATGAGAATGTACTGCACTTTTGCCAGCACGCTATTCTAATTTTTTTGTTTCTGCACAAAAGTAGTATTTATCGGAAATACATTAGTAGTACTAATTACTAAAGCGTTTCGCAATATGGAATGAATAAACTGTGTATGAAGTCTTTTTGCAATCAATGTCTGTCTACAGCCATTTACTTTTGCTCGGCGTCTCCATTGGCATCGCCAATCTTCTCCTCCGTATTGTGTTTGACATTCAAATGAGCCGGACCGGTTTGTTGAATTTGTACAACACGCTCATTCGATTTTTCTTCTTGTGGCTTTGGAGCGCTAACTGTGAGAACGCCGTCTGATGAAAGCGTTGAAATGACTCTATCGGCATCATAATCCTTCGGTAGCGCATATCGCCGTACGAAGTGTCGTGAAATGTAACCATGCTCATCCTCACGTTCTTCATGTTTGCCCTCGATAATAATGCTATTATCAACTACTTTTACAGTCAGCTCGCTGGGCTTGAACTGAGCCACATCCATGCACACTTGTAGGCCATCTTTACCTACTGGAGACAAGCGGCTTTCGCCCTGCTGCGCCCGTCGACTGAGAGCTCGTTCACCCAAACGATTTACCAAACCCAAGGGCAGGGAATAGCCAACAAGATTGTTAGCAGCTGGCTCATGTCGATGATGGTGATGGCGGTGAATATGATGTGGATGCAAACCTAATCCGAAGTCATTGCCGTAGTACAGCGGATTGTAGCTCTCGCGATCCAACTCATCAATTAAGTTCAATAGAATGGGCAAACTTGACATTTTTGTTTATTTTTAAGTCAAAATTAACTGAATATTAGTTTTATTTTTAAGATAATTTTTGAGCAAATCTGCTAAATATAATTGCTTTCTCCGTTCGCTTGCGAAAAACTGATGTGGATTCAACGCTCGCTTGCCTTTTATACGCTTGAAATTTGTGTATGCTTGAAATTACTCGTAAATTCTCGAAAAATTAAAATCCAATAAGCAAAGATAATAGAGAACAATGTAATGTTTATTTTTCTCTTTTGCTGAAAAGAGGTTGAGTTTGATGTTAAGAGAGTAAAGAACTTAAGAGTAAATTGTGTATGTGAGAGCACACACATGCGAGAGCTTTCATACGCAAATAACAATTATTTATAATTAGTATTCCACTCATTTATTCTGAAAGGAAAATGATAAATCAAGTTCGATTAGTATATTTAATAAACTACAGTATTGTTCAATTCATATTGAAAATTATTTTAGGGGCATCAATTTGTGCAAAATTCTCATCAATGTACTTATATTCACACCACAATAACGACCGATTCACATACAACTTTCCGCCCTTTTGCTTACTTCACAACAAAGCATCTCTTCATCAAAACCTTTGCTTTAATCACTTCATACATAAGTATGTATGTATATGGAAAAAGATTTACATAGAAATAAACCTTATTTCAGTTAGTAGGAACTGCAAGGGCAATAAAGTATGATTTTTTAAGTGAACAAATCTTAAGATTAACTTTCATTGTAAAGAAACCCGATAAAAATGTTGCCTACCAACAAAACTACCAAATGCAGTTGAAGTTACCGATTTTGGTGCAATCGGACCAAAACGGCAACGCTATTGCAGAGTGGACGCTGAAAGCCAAGCCGAGCGCAAAACTGACGAATGCGAGAAATAAGCAGCGAGAAAGTGGAAGCTGGCCGAAGCTGAACGTAAATGCAAGAAACCAGTACTGAAGTGTTTTTCAGCGCTGACTCGCATTGAAATTGCGCGTGTTATTCAGTTGATTTTAATGCAATTCGTGACTATATGTGATTTTAAGCACAAATATGGATATTAACTTATTGATAAGTGAAGTTTTTGCTCGCCCTGCTCTATGGGATCGAAAAAATAAAAATTATCACAATAGACAACTGGTTGAACATCTATGGAAATCCGTTGCAAGAGAAATGAATTTAAAGAGTAAGTATTAATTCAATTTATTCTAGTTTATTATGGCATACTACATTAAATATTTTATTTTTTTTTATTTCTTTTATTCTTATTTTTCAGAGGAAGAGGTAAAGAAAAAATGGAAGTATATTCGCGATCAATTTCGAGCTGAATTACGTAAAATATCTGTTCCGATATCTGCAGATAGTGCTAATATGGAATCAGAGTTTAATTCGAAGTGGCCTTACTTTAAACAGCTATTATTTTTAAAAGACCAAATAAAGAAAATAAGTACTATACCGGATGAAAGTGGTAACGAAGATCCACTCGAAGTAAATGATGATATAAGTAGTTGGAATATATCTCAAGTCGAAGACACGGACGATAGCTGCGATAAATTTGAACTCAATATTCCGCCTCCAACGAAAAAGAAATATTTAAGTCAGACAAAGAATACTTCGCACCTATTGGAAATTGAAAAACGTAAATTACGCTTACTTGAACAGAAACACTCAGAAAACAAATACCGAGATGAAGATCAGGCCTTTTTTGAATCTCTTCTGCCGCATATTCGTAAATTGGAACCCGAAGCTAAATTGTTATGTCGAATGGATATTCAGAACATTGTATATAATCATGTATACCAAAAAAGTAAAAAACAACCAATAGGTGGCACATACACCCAAACGCCAGTTTCTAATGATAATTTACAATAAGCAGTTGTAACTTCATCCATCAGCAATTCTTCAGGCCCTAATGTGTTTACTTTGGATTTGACGTCGACTCAACAGTTGCAGACAAACTCTATTACTTCAAATGAATATGTTAACATATAATATGTCTATTTCAACATCTCTTAATTGTCAGTAAATCTTTTGCGTTAGAGTCTAAGTGCCTGTACAATGTGAAGTAAAGTAATAAGTTTAATAAAATTTAAATATCTCACTTTATAGTTACTATAAGTCTTTCACTTGGCGTTATTGGTATTCTAGTAAAATTACTCCAACCCAATTTTGATTACAACATTAATCACATGTTTCGATGTGCATATGAATATAAGTATGTATGTTTTAAAAAACATCCCGTTTATCCCGTTTTTTATTTATGGGATGCTTTTTAAAATTTTTCTTAAAAAATATATTTAGTACAAAGCTGGAAGCAAAATATACTTTAACTGTGGAATCCTCATAAAACATTCAAGAATACCAGATATACTTAAGATCCTCAAGACCCTACACAAACATCCGACCATGAAAGTTAAGAAAATCACGAAATGTTTTTTTTTTTTTGTAACAAAAGATTGTTTTTTATTTATTTATTTTCTTCAGTACAAACTACAAACTATATTAAGAATGGAAAAGGCTAATTAATACTCCGTATGTAGCAACTAAACTCTAGACCCGCTCGAGGATAGATGTATGCGTGTATGTTTTAGAAAGCGTTGTTGATGATTTAATTGAAGTGGCAAATTTTTAATTCTTCTTCTCTTCTTTGCCATTCTCCTTAACGTTCAAGTGTGCCGGACCAGTTTGTTGTATTTGTACATGACGTTCATTAGACTTGTCCTCCAATTGCGGCTTTGGCGCCATAACTGTCAGTACACCATCTGATGAAAGCGATGACATCACTTTATTGGGATCATATCCCTTGGGCAACGTGTAGCGACGAAGAAAATGACGAGATATGTAACCATGGTCATCCTCACGTTCTTCATGTTTGCCCTCCACAACGATGCTATTGTCTACAACTCGTACATTCAATTCGCTGGGTTTGAAATGGGCGACATCCATCGACACCTGGAAACCATCTTTGCCTACCAGCGGTGAAATTGCCCTTTCTGGTTTACCCAAGGCTAATTGCCGGCTCATAGGCCAATGGTAGGTTTGATGATAGTATGGAGAAATAGCCGTGGTGAGACGGTCCATGTCGTTAATTAAACCCAATATTGCTGGAATTGTAGCCATTTTCTTGTCTCTAGCTTTGAAAACTTTCCAAAAATTAATTCGATTCTAAATCTTTTCACCGAAACAGGCAAGTTTTGTTTGCAGCAAATACTGTTTGTTACGCTTCTGTTGAATGTTTGTATACAACTGTTGTCCATACACTGCCAATTTGCCGGTATTTATACTTTTTGCGGTGCCATCGAAAATTCAGCTATGTTGACTGTGGTCATGGTTGAAAAGTAGCGTATATGTATGTACATATGTACATGCTATCTCGATAGAAGGGGCCATCGACCGTGGAAGCAGTATAGAAAGTTCCGGTAAATTCTGCGCAGCAAAGAAATTCTAGTAAAGTAAGAGTGATTCACTCACAGATTGCGCTAAATAAAGAGAACATGTAGTGTACCGTCTGAGAGTTTACCCCCTTATCTGGTATTTTCTACAAAACGTTTCGAGAGCTTCTCTTTTCGGTATTGTATGCCGATATAATTTTTTAAAGCTGCTTGAATAAATGTGTTTTCGTATTTAAATAGGCAGGTGCAATAATTTAAGATGCAAAAAATGGGCAACATTTTGTTAATTTAGTTGAATAATTTGTCAACAGAAATTCTTATTCAACAAATACATACATACATAGTACATATTGAACCAGAGAACATTGATGTTCTCTGATTGAATCATGAGAAGATTTCCGCAAGTACTCAACACATTGGGAAGAAAGCTTCAGAAGAGAGTTGAAAATAACGTAAATTACAAAGAATACAAACAAACAGTTATTGAGTCAGTTATTGGGAGTAAAATTTGAGACTTTAGTTGGAGGTGTCTCTCATTGTTATTATAGCATATAGCGAGTGTTCGAAAGAATGTAATGTACATACCTAAGTATGTACATATATAAGATACCCACAGATTGTGATAAAGGGTAGGCAAATATTTTAATGATTTCTTTATATTTCTATGCATTATATTTTTTTTTATAAATATACATACAAATGAAAATTTTAACCAAATTTGGTAAATATTTTCTCCTAGTCCTCAAGGATTGTCTCTGGTTATGGTCTTTATCAATTATTATCTTGTATTTAAAGAAGGAATGTTATGAAATGTCATATAATTAAAACTATTAAATTACTTTATTGAATTTGTTTTGAAAATGTAGTAATTGATGTAGAATATTGTTAAGATGCCAAGCCACTTGTGCAGCAGTTTCGTGATAGATTTAACTTGCGTCTAAATTTTGTTCTAAAATTTGAGTGCTGAATTCTATTCTATTACCCCGATTGCTTCTTAAATTGATATACTATTTAATTGAACTGGTTTACCATGAAGATTGTGTCGGAAAAGTCGCATACATGCTTATGTTTATATTATATATGTATATTTAGTAAAATACGTCTGTTTGTATGTAGTATATAAACGAACTCGCGAAGTCCGTAAGTTTTTAAGATATCGATATGAAGTTTCTCACTCGGCCTATTCTTCCCATGAACCTGACCATTTGTGGGACTCGCTGATATCAAACTATTATAACGTATTGTTTTTTCGTTGTGTGAAAAGCTTTTTTATCTGACAAGATGCCTTAACGTATAAATAACAATATCTCAACAATTTTTTTCTTAAATCGTAGCACTATACTATACTATATACTTGTAGATGTGTATGTGAATATTTATGTATGTATATATTTGGTATAGCTGCCATGCAAACTAACCGATCATAATCAAAATCAAGTTCTTTTATTTTCGATAAAATTAGTTATCACAAGTGTGCATTAAATTTCATCGCAAATGTACTTTCCATAGTACACATAATAAAATATATGTATGTATGTATGTAAAAGAATTAACTATATTTTCACAACAATTCATTCTCTAGCATCATGCTACTCGCTAACAGGGATGTTGCTCTCCCAGCAACATTAAAATTCTTTTAACACTCTCTCTTACTCTCAAAGAACAATTTTTTTTGCGGGCAGTTCTACACACTTCGCGAACACTTCTCCACTTTTCGCGAATTTTCTTCCGCAATAGGCACACACTTTATTTGTGCGGCATTATTGTTTACACAAATTCTAGTAAAAACGAGAATGAGCATGAAGAGAGTTTCCAAAGAGTGCCAGGTAGTGCGCAATCGCGAGAGTATGGACTGATAACAGCGCCACACTGTCAGAAAAGTATAAAAGCCAACGGCTCTTTGGTGCAACTCCAGTAAAAAGTTGAAAAATCAGATTTGAAGTCAAAAGTGATTTCGAAAAAGCAAAGAAACTATTTTTCTATAATTTAACAATCGAAGTGAAAATCTTAAATTTGTAGTAAAAATGCGTCCACTTCCACAATTATGGCGTATGGCTGAGGAAATGCAACGTTTGGCTTTTCCGCGTCGATCACCATTTTCGGCATTTTACGATGACTTCTTCAATGCACCGTTCACCTATTCACCATGGAGTCGTTTAAGTCGTCTACAACAGGACTTACAAAACCAGGTTGAACCAAAGTTGGGCAAAGAAGGCTATCAAGTGTCGTTGGATGTTGCACAATTCAAACCCAACGAATTAACCGTTAAAGTGGTGGACAACAATGTGGTCGTAGAGGGAAAATATGAGGGGCGTGAAGACGAACACGGTTTCATTTCGAAACATTTTGTGCGCAGTTTCAGTCTGCCCCGTGGTTTCAAAGCCGATCAGGCCATTTCAACACTTTCATCGGATGGCATACTAACGGTTAATGTACCAAAACCTGCTGCTTTGGAGGATAACGCGGCAGAACGTGTGATTCCCATTCAACAGACCGGTCCAGCACACTTGAATGTAAAGGAGAATCCTCCAGTGGAAAATAAGAGTGCTGAGGAGAAGGATAAAAAGTGAACGAGATTTTTGTTTTAAGTGTTTCGAACGAAATTCAATCATATACAGATGTAGTGCTATAGGCTGTTATTAGTTATTTACGAATAAAAAAGAAGACTGCGAATCATAAATTTTCTCTTTTTTTATAAAATTGTGACATTTTCGAAACACCAGTGTTTGGGTAAATAAGAATTTTGTTGCTAGAATGGGTGGCAATAAATTTTGGAAGGATCCGATTTCCAAGATCCTGGACAACCGGGTATACTTACTGCGAAGTCTGTTTCGGTTATGGTAGGGAGAATTAATGAGAGGACGGCAGGCTTAACTTTGGCATCTCTAAATATTATTTTGGCATCTCTAAATATAATTTGACATACATACATATTTATCATAATGAAATTATATGGTTACCATAAGCTTGGCATAATTTAATTTGAAATTATGGATGAAAGTCCATTGATATGTCGTTTCCTTTACTCTGAAAGGACTTTTGAACGACCCTGTATTCTAGTAGCTCTAATACAGTCTGATCAAATACACTTCACTCGACTTCTTTTTTAACATCTTCAAAATATGCACTTCCTGAGCCAATATTCTACTATTTTTGGAGCGCCATTCGTTAGTTTGTTTGAGAGTTTCGACGTCATATTCATAAACGTAATAATCTGGCTGATCGATGGTATTCATTACGTTTTTGGCTTTAAATTCGGCCATAATCATACTCATTTTGAAAAAAAAAAATTTGCTTTATCCGGACGAGTCGAGCAAGAACGCGTTATATGCCCAAAACAACCACCAAAATCATTCGAACGGACTGTTGAGAGATGTTGAGCTCTCTTGGCATTTCTCTAGCACCTCTCTGAGCACCATATCCTTCACTTTTGTAATATTTTCATCAGTTGAAGAGATCGAAGGTCGTCCAGAACGAGGCAGGTCTGCAATGACCTATCGACCGTCTTTGAAGACTTTGTATCATTCGTAGGCTTGGGATTTTGATAAAACTGAATCACCTTAAGCCTTTTCCAACATTCGGTACGATTTCGCACACGAAATTTTGTTAGAAATACAAAATTTGAGACAAATTCTTTGTTCGATATTTTTATCCATTGTAAAAATCGCAACGCACTACTGAGGTGTACCGACTTAAGCAGCTGCTGTAAACAAACTGGTTGACAGATCGCGCTCATATTTCGCATAGTTATTAAAAACAGTCCTACCAACTTAGTAAAATTTTGAAATATCATTTACTCGGAAAATTTTTTGTCGCAAAGTACATATATGTATATGTATGTATATTCAAATTTCTGTGCATAGTACTTAATATCAAACTTTAGACCTCAATTTATTATTGTTGATATTTATAGTTAGTATAATAGTCGCAGAAGAGTCTATGATATATGTAAATATAAAAATATTTTTGATACCTATGTACATATATATAATGTAGAAATAAGTTTTACTTCGTATATTATATGCCTCATTGAAGCTTAATTTGCAATTTCGAAAATACTCTCCGTAATAAATGCATTAAGTTCCGATATGAGCAAAAAAAGTATCAAAAATAGTTTGACCTTGATTTTGAAATTTCTTCCGATGCAAATATATATACTCGTACATACATATATATGTATTCGTTATTTAATACATACATATTGTAAACAACCTGGCATCAAAGAACCAACCTATAGGAAAAACTTAACTTTGCACCACACATTTCGAGTTTCTGAATAGTGTGTGGATAAGTACTTATGTATTATACATAAAGCAAGAACTATAAAACACTTCACAAATGGAAAATTTTCTATACATCAACTTGGTTTTGATAGGTCTGTTTGTATGACAGCTATATGCTATAGTAGTCCAAAAGAACCAATTTATCCGAAGATTGTTTCTCGGGACAATAATTCATGCTAAATTTCAGGAATATATCTCGTCACACGAAACAAAAACTTTTCTATACAATGTTTGGATTTGATTGATCGGTTTGTATGACAGCCTACATCTATGCTATAGTGATCCGTTCTGAAGAATTTTTTCGGAGATTGTAACATTGTCTTCGCCAAAAGATAAACTTTTCACACAAGAACTCGATTTTGACTAGTCTATTGGTGGGACAGCTTTATGCTATGCCATCAGCTGCTTGGAGAGTAAAGGGCTGAAGAAACTCGCCCTATATACAGACATGACGGGCATGGCTAAACAAACTTAGCTTGTTTCCAACGTCTCTCTCTTCTTCTGTGTGGAAAACTTAATAAACCCTGTGCAGTGCATAAACATCCGTTGTATATGTATGTCACAATTCAAAAATTTGACAGTTCATCAGTTCAGCAACTAAAGAATTTCCTACTGGGTCTGTACTTTGACAAAATTTATGAGCATTTCACTTGCACTTGCACAACAACAATAACACGTGCATCGACTCGAATATATAAATAGCTTTTGTTGATGATTAATTTATTTCACTTTTGTACTTATTAACAACTTGAAGGTGTTTACAATTCTAATTAAACTATATAACTTTATTTCACTTGTTT
>NW_026038421.1:0-21000 GCF_023373825.1 Bactrocera dorsalis
AATATAAGATTGTGAAATTTTTCCAAATACACTGTCGTTATGGCTATATGACAACTTTAATAACCTCAAAACAGCTAATTAGCATAAATATGTAAATTTCATATTTTTACGCAACTTGGTATCGGTTACTTCGTGCATATGTACTAAAAAATCGATTCTACATCTAAATATCAGATTGTGAAATTTTTCCAAATACACTGTCGTTATGGCTATATGACAACTCCAATAACATCAAAACGGTTAATTAGCATAAATATGTAAAGTTCATATTTTTACGCAACTTGGTATCGATTGCTTAAGGTATATGTACTAAAAAATGGATTCTACACCTTAATATAAGATTGTGAAATTTTTCCAAATACACTGTCGTTATGGCTATATGGCAACTCCAATAACCTCAAAACGGTTAATTAGCATAAATATGTATAGTTCATATTTTTACGCAACTTTGTATAGATTGCTTAGTGCATATGTACTAAAAAATCGATTCCACACCTTAATATAAGATTGTGAAATTTTTCCAAATACACTGTCGTTATGGCTATATGACAACTCTAATAACCTCAAAACAGCTAATTAGCATAAATATGTAAATTTCATATTTTTACGCAACTTGGTATCGGTTACTTCGTGCATATGTACTAAAAAATCGATTCTACATCTAAATATCAGATTGTGAAATTTATCCAAATACACTGTCGTTATGGCTATATGACATCTCCAATAACCTCAAAACGGCTAATTAGAATAATATGTATAGTTCATATTTTGACGCAACTTGGTATAGATTGGTTAGTGCATGTGTACTAAAATATCGATTCTACACCTTAATATAAGATTGTGAAATTTTTCCAAATACACTGTCGTTATGGCTATATGGGAACTCCAATAACCTCAAAACGGTTAATTAGCATAAATATGTATAGCTCATATTTTTACGCAACTGGGTATCGATTGCTTAGTGCAGATGTACTAAAAAATCGATTCTACGCCTTAATATAATATTGTACAATTTTTCCAAATACACTGTCGTTATGGCTATATGACAACTCCAATAACCTCAAAAAGGCTAATTAGCATAAATATGTATAGTTCATATTTTTACGCAACTTGGTATAGATTACTTAGTGCATGTGTACTAAAATATCGATTCTACACCTTAATATAATTGTGAAATTTTTCCAACTACACTGTCGTTATGGCTATATGACAACTCCAATAACCTCAAAACGGTTAATTAGCATAAATATGTATAGTTCATAGTTTTACGCAACTTGGTATAGATTGCTTAGTGCATATGTACTTAAAAAATGGATTCTACACCTTAATATAAGATTGTGTAATTTTTCCAAATACACTGTCGTTACGGCTATATGACATCTCCAAAAACCTCAAAACGGTTAGTTAGCATAAATATGTATAGTTCGTATTTTTACGCAACTTGGTATCGGCTACTTATGTAGTGCACATGTACTTAAAAAATCGATTCTACACCTTAATATAAGATTGTGAAATTTTTCCAAATACCCTGTCGTTACGGCTATATGATAACTCCAATAACCTTAAAACGGCTAATTTGGATATATATGTATAGTTAATATTTTTACACAACTTGGTGTCGATTGCTAAGTGCATATGTACTAAAAAATCGATTCTACGCCTTAATATAAGATTGCGAAATTTATCCAAATACACTGTCGTTACGGCTATATGACATCTCCAAAAACCTCAAAACGGTTAATTAGCATAAATATGTATAGTTCGTATTTTTACGCAACTTGGTATCGGCTACTTAGTGCATATGTACTTAAAAAATCGATTCTACACCTTAATATAAGATTGTGAAATTTTTCCAAATACACTGTCGTTATGGCTATATGACAACTCCAATAACCTCAAAACAGCTAATTAGTATAAATTTGTAAAGTTCATATTTTTACACAACTTGGTATCGGTTACTTAGTGCATATGTACTAGTGATGAGCGATATTTCACTACCGGTGATTTTTTCACTGTGATTGAAAAATCGCAAATCGCATCTGCGATCACTTTTTATAAATAGCATTTCGCTTCTATGAACTGCGATTGCGATCGCAGTTCGAAACTCTGATCGCAGTTCGAACCAGTGAATTGCGATCGCAGTTCGAAACTGTGATCGCAGTTCGAACCTGTGATTTACGATAGCAGTTCGAACCTGTGAATTACGATCGCAATAGCAAATAGCAGAAAAGTAACAACTTTCTTCAGGGTATTGTATATATCGTATATGCTATTTTGCGTCATAGCGGTTTGAAGTTTTGAGTGTAACGTTCTTATAATTTTTAATAATGGCAGGAAATGTATCAATTAAAAGAAGTGATGTGTGATGTTTGAAGTGGTAGATGAAATATAATCAAAATCGAATATTTTTATTTGTTTTAATAAAATTTTTAATTTAACTTATTGTTAAAACCAAATTTGAAAGCTTTTTGTGTTGAAAACAAGAATTGTAACTAATTAATTTCAGAAAAAATATGGAATAAAAAAATTACGGGTTTTTAATATTTTCCCAAAGATTAGGAAACTCCCGTTATTAATTTGGTCTTGAAAATATTATAAGCGAGTATTCAAAACATTCTGATGGATTATGGAGTTTATAGTTTTTCTTTGAAAATATTAAAAGCGGATCATACCAACATACAAATGAACTATGCAATAAGCTCTAAGTTTCAGGTAGCCGAACCGCTCCAACATTTGCGAAAATGTAGTGAAAAGAAAGGCGTAAAAACTTGACTCGAATTACAGGAACCAAAAGAGAATTTACCGCCAATAACAACAAAAGGTTCAGTCGTTCCCACGACAGTCGGGTGTACGTAACTGGACGGGACCCGGACTTGTATTCGGTCAAACACTGTCAAATCGGCAGAATCTGCCGCTACAACAACAACAAAAGGTCTCCGTTTTAACGTCGACTTAGTTGCGATCGCAAAAACAATATAAAATCACAGTGATTTGAAAATAGCAATCACTGAAATCACAGTGATTTAAAAGTCGCAATATCGCTCATCTCTAATATGTACTACAAAATCGATTCTACACCTTAATATAAGATTGTCAAATTTTTCCAAATGCACTGTCGTTATGGCTATATGACATCTCCAATAACCTCAAAAGGGTTAATTAGTATAAATTTGTATAGTTCATATTTTTACGCAACTTGGTATCGATTGCTTAATGTATATGTACTAAAAAATGGATTCTACACCTTAATATAAGATTGTGAAATTTTTCCAAATGCACTGTCGTTATGGCTATATGACATCTCCAATAACCTCAAAACGGTTAATTAGTATAAATATGTAAAGTTCATATTTTTACGCAACTTGGTATCGGTTACTTAGTGCATATGTGCTAAAAAATGGATTCTACACCTTAATATAAGATTGTGAAATTTTTCCAAATGCACTGTCGTTATGGCTATATGACATCTCCAATAACCACAAAAGGGTTAATTAGTATAAATTTGTATAGTTCATATTTTTACGCAACTTGGTATAGATTGCTTGGTGCATATGTACTAAAAAATCGATTGTACACCTTAATATAAGATTGTCAAATAGTTCCAAATACACTGTCGTTATGATTATGTGGCAACTCCAATAACCTCGAAAAGGTTAATTAGCATAAATATGTATAGTTCATATTTTCACGCAACTTGGTATCGATTGCTTAGTGCATGTGTACTAAAAAATGGATTCTACACCTTAATATAAGATTGTGAAATTTTTCCAAATACACTATCGTTACGGCTATATGACATCTCCAATAACCTTAAAACGGTTAATTAGCATAAATATGTATAGTTCATATTTTTACGCAACTTGGTATCGGCTACTTAGTGCATATGTACTAAAAAATCGATTCCACACCTTAATATAAGATCGTGAAATTTTTCCAAATACACTGTCGTTACGGCTATATGACAACTCCAATAACCTCAAAACGGTTAATTAGCATAAATATGTATAGTTCATATTTTTACGCAACTTGGTATCGATTGCTTAATGTATATGTACTAAAAATGGATTCTACACCTTAATATAAGATTGTGTAATTTTTCCAAATACACTGTCGTTACGGCTATATGACATCTCCAAAAACCTCAAAACGGTTAATTAGCATAAATTTGTATAGTTCGTATTTTTACGCAACTTGGTTTCGGCTACTTAGTGCATATGTACTTAAAAAATCGATTCTACACCTTAATATAAGATTGCGAAATTTTTCCAAATACACTGTCGTTATAGCTATATGACAACTCCAATAACCTCAAAAGGGTTAATTAGTATAAATGTGTATAGTTCATATTTTTACGCAACTTGGTATCGATTGCTTAATGTATATGTACTAAAAAATGGATTCTACACCTTAATATAAGATTGTGAAATTTTTCCAAATACACTGTCGTTATAGCTATATGACAACTCCAATAACCTCAAAAGGGTTAATTAGTATAAATGTGTATAGCTCATATTTTTACGCAACTGGGTATCGATTGCTTAGTGCATATGTACTAAAAAATCGATTCTACGCCTTAATATAATATTGTACAATTTTTCCAAATACACTGTCGTTATGGCTATATGACAACTCCAATAACCTCAAAAAGGCTAATTAGCATAAATATGTATAGTTCATATTTTTACGCAACTTGTTATAGATTACTTAGTGCATGTGTACTAAAATATCGATTCTACACCTTAATATAAGATTGTGAAATTTTTCCAAATACACTGTCGTTATGGCTATATGACAACTCCAATAACCTCAAAACAGCTAATTAGTATAAATTTGTAAAGTTCATATTTTTACACAACTTGGTATCGGTTACTTAGTGCATATGTACTACAAAATCGATTCTACACCTTAATATAAGATTGTGAAATTTTTCCAAATACACTGTCGTTATGGCTATATGACAACTCTAATAACCTCAAAACAGCTAATTAGCATAAATATGTAAAGTTCATATTTTTACGCAAGTTGGTATCGGTTACTTCGTGCATATGTACTAAAAAATGGATTCTACACCTTAATATAAGATTATGAAATTTTTCCAAATACACTGTCGTTATGGCTATATGACAACTCCAATAACCTCAAAACGGTTAATTAGCATAAATATGTAAAGTTCATATTTTTACGCATTTTGGTATCGAGTGCTTAATGTATATGTACTAAAAAATGGATTCTACACCTTAATATAAGATTGTGTAATTTTTCCAAATACACTGTCGTTATGGCTATATGACAACTCCAATAACCTCAAAAGGGTTAATTAGTATAAATTTGTATAGTTCATATTTTTACGCAACTTGGTATCGAGTGCTTAATGTATATGTACTAAAAAATGGATTCTACACCTTAATATAAGATTGTGAAATTTTTCCAAATGCACTGTCGTTATGGCTATATGACATCTCCAATAACCTCGAAACACCTAATTAGCATAAATATGTATAGTTCATATTTTGACGCAACTTGGTATAGATTGGTTAGTGCATGTGTACTAAAATATCGATTCTCCGCCTTAATATAAGATTGTGAAATTTTTCCAAATACACTGTCGTTATGGCTATATGGGAACTCCAATAACCTCAAAACGGTTAATTAGCATAAATATGTATAGTTCATATTTTTACGCAACTGGGTATCGGTTACTTAGTGCATATGTACTAGTGATGAGCGATATTTCACTACCGGTGATTTTTTCACTGTGATTGAAAAATCGCAAATCGCATCTGCGATCACTTTTTATAAATAGCATTTCGCTTCTATGAACTGCGATTGCGATCGCAGTTCGAAACTCTGATCGCAGTTCGAACCAGTGAATTGCGATCGCAGTTCGAAACTGTGATCGCAGTTCGAACCTGTGATTTACGATAGCAGTTCGAACCTGTGAATTACGATCGCAATAGCAAATAGCAGAAAAGTAACAACTTTCTTCAGGGTATTGTATATATCGTATATGCTATTTTGCGTCATAGCGGTTTGAAGTTTTGAGTGTAACGTTCTTATAATTTTTAATAATGGCAGGAAATGTATCAATTAAAAGAAGTGATGTGTGATGTTTGAAGTGGTAGATGAAATATAATCAAAATCGAATATTTTTATTTGTTTTAATAAAATTTTTAATTTAACTTATTGTTAAAACCAAATTTGAAAGCTTTTTGTGTTGAAAACAAGAATTGTAACTAATTAATTTCAGAAAAAATATGGAATAAAAAAATTACGGGTTTTTAATATTTTCCCAAAGATTAGGAAACTCCCGTTATTAATTTGGTCTTGAAAATATTATAAGCGAGTATTCAAAACATTCTGATGGATTATGGAGTTTATAGTTTTTCTTTGAAAATATTAAAAGCGGATCATACCAACATACAAATGAACTATGCAATAAGCTCTAAGTTTCAGGTAGCCGAACCGCTCCAACATTTGCGAAAATGTAGTGAAAAGAAAGGCGTAAAAACTTGACTCGAATTACAGGAACCAAAAGAGAATTTACCGCCAATAACAACAAAAGGTTCAGTCGTTCCCACGACAGTCGGGTGTACGTAACTGGACGGGACCCGGACTTGTATTCGGTCAAACACTGTCAAATCGGCAGAATCTGCCGCTACAACAACAACAAAAGGTCTCCGTTTTAACGTCGACTTAGTTGCGATCGCAAAAACAATATAAAATCACAGTGATTTGAAAATAGCAATCACTGAAATCACAGTGATTTAAAAGTCGCAATATCGCTCATCTCTAATATGTACTACAAAATCGATTCTACACCTTAATATAAGATTGTCAAATTTTTCCAAATACACTGTCGTTATGGCTATATGACATCTCCAATAACCTCAAAAGGGTTAATTAGTATAAATTTGTATAGTTCATATTTTTACGCAACTTGGTATCGATTGCTTAATGTATATGTACTAAAAAATGGATTCTACACCTTAATATAAGATTGTGAAATTTTTCCAAATGCACTGTCGTTATGGCTATATGACATCTCCAATAACCTCAAAACGGTTAATTAGCATAAATATGTATAGTTCATATTTTTACGAAACTGGGTATCGATTGCTTAATGTATATGTACTAAAAAATGGATTCTACACCTTAATATAAGATTGTGAAATTTTTCCAAATGCACTGTCGTTATGGCTATATGACATCTCCAATAACCTCAAAAGGGTTAATTAGTATAAATTTGTATAGTTCATATTTTTACGCAACTTGGTATAGATTGCTTGGTGCATATGTACTAAAAAATCGATTGTACACCTTAATATAAGATTGTCAAATATTTCCAAATACACTGTCGTTATGATTATGTGGCAACTCCAATAACCTCGAAACGGTTAATTAGCATAAATATGTATAGTTCATATTTTCACGCAACTTGGTATCGATTGCTTAGTGCATGTGTACTAAAAAATGGATTCTACACCTTAATATAAGATTGTGAAATTTTTCCAAATACACTATCGTTACGGCTATATGACATCTCCAATAACCTTAAAACGGTTAATTAGCATAAATATGTATAGTTCATATTTTTACGCAACTTGGTATCGGCTACTTAGTGCATATGTACTAAAAAATCGATTCCACACCTTAATATAAGATCGTGAAATTTTTCCAAATACACTGTCGTTACGGCTATATGACAACTCCAATAACCTCAAAACGGTTAATTAGCATAAATATGTATAGTTCATATTTTTACGCAACTTGGTATCGATTGCTTAATGTATATGTACTAAAAAATGGATTCTACACCTTAATATAAGATTGTGTAATTTTTCCAAATACACTGTCGTTACGGCTATATGACATCTCCAAAAACCTCAAAACGGTTAATTAGCATAAATATGTATAGTTCGTATTTTTACGCAACTTGGTATCGGCTACTTAGTGCATATGTACTTAAAAAATCGATTCTACACCTTAATATAAGATTGTGAAATTTTTCCAAATACACTGTCGTTATAGCTATATGACAACTCCAATAACCTCAAAAGGGTTAATTAGTATAAATGTGTATAGTTCATATTTTTACGCAACTTGGTATCGATTGCTTAATGTATATGTACTAAAAAATGGATTCTACACCTTAATATAAGATTGTGAAATTTTTCCAAATACACTGTCGTTATAGCTATATGACAACTCCAATAACCTCAAAAGGGTTAATTAGTATAAATGTGTATAGCTCATATTTTTACGCAACTGGGTATCGATTGCTTAGTGCATATGTACTAAAAAATCGATTCTACGCCTTAATATAATATTGTACAATTTTTCCAAATACACTGTCGTTATGGCTATATGACAACTCCAATAACCTCAAAAAGGCTAATTAGCATAAATATGTATAGTTCATATTTTTACGCAACTTGTTATAGATTACTTAGTGCATGTGTACTAAAATATCGATTCTACACCTTAATATAAGATTGTGAAATTTTTCCAAATACACTGTCGTTATGGCTATATGACAACTCCAATAACCTCAAAACAGCTAATTAGTATAAATTTGTAAAGTTCATATTTTTACACAACTTGGTATCGGTTACTTAGTGCATATGTACTACAAAATCGATTCTACACCTTAATATAAGATTGTGAAATTTTTCCAAATACACTGTCGTTATGGCTATATGACAACTCTAATAACCTCAAAACAGCTAATTAGCATAAATATGTAAAGTTCATATTTTTACGCAAGTTGGTATCGGTTACTTCGTGCATATGTACTAAAAAATGGATTCTACACCTTAATATAAGATTATGAAATTTTTCCAAATACACTGTCGTTATGGCTATATGACAACTCCAATAACCTCAAAACGGTTAATTAGCATAAATATGTAAAGTTCATATTTTTACGCATTTTGGTATCGAGTGCTTAATGTATATGTACTAAAAAATGGATTCTACACCTTAATATAAGATTGTGTAATTTTTCCAAATACACTGTCGTTATGGCTATATGACAACTCCAATAACCTCGAAACACCTAATTAGCATAAATATGTATAGTTCATATTTTGACGCAACTTGGTATAGATTGGTTAGTGCATGTGTACTAAAATATCGATTCTACACCTTAATATAAGATTGTGAAATTTTTCCAAATACACTGTCGTTATGGCTATATGACAACTCCAATAACCTCAAAACGGTTAATTAGCATAAATTTGTATAGTTCATAATTTTACGCAACTTGGTATCGAGTGCTTATTGTATATGTACTAAAAAATGGATTCTACACCTTAATATAAGATTGTGAAATTTTTCCAAATGCACTGTCGTTATGGCTATATGACATCTCCAATAACCTCGAAACACCTAATTAGCATAAATATGTATAGTTCATATTTTGACGCAACTTGGTATAGATTGGTTAGTGCATGTGTACTAAAATATCGATTCTACACCTTAATATAAGATTGTGAAATTTTTCCAAATACACTGTCGTTATGGCTATATGGGAACTCCAATAACCTCAAAACGGTTAATTAGCATAAATATGTATAGCTCATATTTTTACGCAACTGGGTATCGGTTACTTAGTGCATATGTACTAGTGATGAGCGATATTTCACTACCGGTGATTTTTTCACTGTGATTGAAAAATCGCAAATCGCATCTGCGATCACTTTTTATAAATAGCATTTCGCTTCTATGAACTGCGATTGCGATCGCAGTTCGAAACTCTGATCGCAGTTCGAACCTGTAATTTACGATAGCAGTTCGAACCTGTGAATTACGATCACAATAGCAAATAGCAGAAAAGTAACAACTTTCTTCAGGGTATTGTATATATCGTATATGCTATTTTGCGTCATAGCGGTTTGAAGTTTTGAGTGTAACGTTGTTATAATTTTTAATAATGACAGGAAATGTATCAATTAAAAGAAGTGAAGTGTGATGTTTGAAGTGGTAGATGAAATATAATCAAAATCGAATATTTTTATTTGTTTTAATAAAATTTTTAATTTAACTTATTGTTAAAACCAAATTTGAAAGCTTTTTGTGTTGAAAACAAGAATTGTAACTAATTAATTTCAGAAAAAATATGGAATAAAAAAATTACGGGTTTTTAATATTTTCCCAAAGATTAGGAAACTCCCGTTATTAATTTAGTCTTGAAAATATTATAAGCGAGTATTCAAAACATTCTGATGGATTATGGAGTTTATAGTTTTTCTTTGAAAATATTAAAAGCGGATCATACCAACATACAAATGAACTATGCAATAAGCTCTAAGTTTCAGGTAGCCGAACCGCTCCAACATTTGCGAAAATGTAGTGAAAAGAAAGGCGTAAAAACTTGACTCGAATTACAGGAACCAAAAGAGAATTTACCGCCAATAACAACAAAAGGTTCAGTCGTTCCCACGACAATCGCGTGCACGTAACTGGACGGGACCCGGACTTGTATTCGGCCAAACACTGTCAAATCGGCAGAATCTGCCGCTACAACAACAACAAAAGGTCTCCGTTTTAACGTCGACTTAGTTGCGATCGCAATAGCAATATAAAATCACAGTGATTTGAAAATAGCAATCACTGAAATCACAGTGATTTAAAAGTCGCAATATCGCTCATCTCAAATATGTACTACAAAATCGATTCTACACCTTAATATAAGATTGTGAAATTTTTCCAAATACACTGTCGTTATGGCTATATGATATCTCCAATAACCTCAAAAGGGTTAATTAGTATAAATTTGTATAGTTCATATTTTTACGCAACTTGGTATCGATTGCTTAATGTATATGTACTAAAAAATGGATTCTACACCTTAACATAAGATTGTGAAATTTTTCCAAATACACTGTCGTTATGGCTATATGACATCTCCAATAACCTCAAAAGGGTTAATTAGTATAAATTTGTATAGTTCATATTTTTACGCAACTTGGTATCAATTGCTTAATGTATATGTACTAAAAAATGGATTCTACACCTTAACATAAGATTGTGAAATTTTTCCAAATACACTGTCGTTATGGCTATATGACAACTCTAATAACCTCAAAACAGCTAGTTAGCATAAATATGTAAAGTTCATATTTTTACGCAACTTGGTATCGGTTACTTCGTGCATATGTACTAAAAAACCGATTCTACATCTAAATATCAGATTGTGAAATTTTTCCAAATACACTGTCGTTATGGCTATATGACAACTCCAATAACCTCAAAACGGTTAATTAGCATAAATATGTAAAGTTCATATTTTTACGCAACTTGGTATAGATTGCTTGGTGCATATGTACTAAATAATGAATTCTACACCTTAATATAAGATTGTGTAATTTTTCCAAATACACTGTCGTTATGGCTATATGACAACTCCAATAACCTCAAAAGGGTTAATTAGTATAAATTTGTATAGTTCATATTTTTACGCAACTTGGTATCGAGTGCTTAATGTATATGTACTAAAAAATGGATTCTACACCTTAATATAAGATTGTGAAATTTTTCCAAATGCACTGTCATTATGGCTATATGACATCTCCAATAACCTCGAAACACCTAATTAGTATAAATATGTATAGTTCATATTTTGACGCAACTTGGTATAGATTGGTTAGTGCATGTGTACTAATATATCGATTCTACACCTTAATATAAGATTGTGAAATTTTTCCAAATACACTGTCGTTACGGCTATATGATAACTCCAATAACTTTAAAACAGCTAATTTGCATATATATGTATAGTTAATATTTTTACACAACTTGGTATCGATTGCTAAGTACATATGTACTAAAAAATCGATTCTACGCCTTAATATAAGATTGTACAATTTTTCCAAATACACTGTCGTTACGGCTATATGACAACTCCAAAAACCTCAAAACAGCTTATTAGCATAAATATGTACAGTTCATATTTTTACGCAGCTCGGTATAGATTGCTTAATGCATATGTACTAAAAAATGGATTCTACACCTTAATATAAGTGTTTAATCCAAACAAATACTCCTCTGCATTACTCCCACAAATTACAAAAAGTAATAGAGGCGTAATGTAGAGGAGTATAAACCGCCCCAACTTCACGCAACAGGCGAAAAAGGAGGAACAAAAAAGACAACTTTCCCGCGCTTTTTGCCTTTAGGCATATTGTTATCCCGCCAACAGCAGCGAACATACAAGCGAAACATAGTACCTAGCGAATTGAGCGATATACAAGTGGAATACAAAGTTTAATATAATAAAACAAACACAGTGAACACAACAAGTGAACAATTAAAAAAAGTGAAGGTACAACCTAACTACTACACAAAACAATACGGAGACAACCCAGGAATCCACCAAAATTACTCATCAAGCACCCACAACGAGGGAATACACCCAGCGTACAAAAAGGAAATTGAACTCGCAACAGGTTACCTCAATAAAATAAATTAACATAGAATTACGTACTTATATATACAAGTAACACATTTAGCCAATATTGGTTACACACACACACACTCATATATTTGTAAAAACGAATGAAATATTAAATCACTATTTTATAACGTTTACACTAAAACAATTATCTTTTAATTAATCGTAATCGGCCCCATACGTCGACATACCCCGACATTTTGGTCCTTCGAGCCGGATAATTAAAAGAAAAAGACTTCGTGGGAATTTTAACAACAATATCATCGTTGGAATTCCACAACCCAACCTGAAGGTTTTAAAAGAGTGCACCCAACAAACAAAAACTCTATACGCTGAAGCAACAAACACCCATTAAGTAAAAACAAAAAAAAAACCCAAATTAACAAACCGGAAAAAATTTGTAAGTGCGACCCATGTATTTCTAAATATATTATAATCATACAATATAAAGTGCAAATCAAAATATTGTTAAAAAACACCCAAATTGTGTCCTTAAACTGACTTAAGCACAATTTATTTGTTTTATTGGGTTAACAAAAATTTGATCTGCACTATTTAATTATATGTATATACACATATTTACATATACTTACCCAAGAGATTAAGTGCAATAATAAAATATATGCATATAATTTGCCGTCGGCTATTGCATTCTTCTCGTTGAACTCAAATTATATATGTTGACGAAATAAATTGAAAGCCGACGATGTTTGTTCAACGATGTTTATTCAACGACAGTTTATTAGCAATTAATTTGTATAGACAGAGTTTCGGTATTCAATAAAATAGAAAAGTACTGACTTAGAATATTCGAACATACGAGTGTTGCCAGAGTTTATATTATATATTCAACACTCCTCCTCAACAATTGTATGTTTTACATATTTACACAAATATTTCTTTATTACTATTTTAGCCCCAAGATCTCTGTAAATTTACAATGATTAACCTTTTTTTAAATTTTTCGTTAATACATCAGCTACCATAGCATTACTTGGACAATACTTTAATTCAATTTCATTATTATTGTAAACATCTCTTATATGATGAAATTTAATGTCTATGTGCTTACTACGAGCATGATAAACGGGATTTTTTACTAAGCTCATCGCGCTCAAATTGTCACCGTTGATCACGATCGAACCACCCTTATCGTACATTTTCATTTCTGTCCACAACTTATTTAAATAAACAGATTCTTTCGCTGCTGCCGAGAGCGCCATATACTCGGCTTCCGTGCTGCTCAAAGCCACTGTTGGTTGCTTTCTAGACTCCCAACTAAAAACGCTGCCACCAAAGAAAAATGTATAGCCTGTATATGACTTGCGGTCTGTTGCGTCACCACCCCAATCGGCATCTACGTAACCCTTCATCCACTCGCCAGTTTTTCTGTAGTGCAACTTCAAATTTATAGTCGCTTTCAGGTATCGTAAAACATGCTTTGCCGCCGCAAGATGCTCACAATGTGGATCGGAGTTTCGCTGCGCTAATTTGCACACCGAGTGCAATATGTCGGGTCTTGTGTTCACCGCGATAAACATTAGTGAGCCTATTAGACTCTGATACTCAGCTGCGTTGACCTTTCGACAGTTGCTTTCATTACAATTGACTTGAAAGCTTGGTTCAAGTGGTGTATATACTGGACGACACACATCCATGTCATATTTATGCAATAGTTGTTGCACTTGTTGTTTTTGGCAAATTGATATCGCCCCAACTGAACCAACTCGCTCGATCTCCATACCCAAGAATTTGTTAATGGGACCCTTGTCAACAATCTGAAAAATACTAGAAATTTGTTGTTTTATCTGCTTTAACTCACCAAGATCTGAACAAGCAATCATCAGATCGTCAACGTATACTGCAATTATATTTAATTTGCGCCCTTGATTTTTACTATACAAGCACGGCTCGCTGTTACATGCAGAAAACCCCATTTCCTTTAAAACTTCATCAAGCCTTGAGTTCCAAACTCTGCCTGACTGCTTAAGGCCGTACAATGATTTTTTCAGCTTCAAAACGCAGTCGTTGTCTTGCTGAAACATCTCTGGCTGTCTCATATAAATGTCATCTTCTAGCTTGCCATTCAAATAAGCCGTCGACACGTCAAGCTGATGAACATGTAACTCGTATTCGGCCGCTATAGCCAACACCATTCTTATAGTTGCATATCTCACGACAGGTGAGAAAATCTCGTTGTAGTTAACGCCATACGTTTGCCCGCAACCTTTTGCTACTAGCCTCGCCTTGTACCGCTCGATGTCACCATTTGCGTTTGTTTTTACCGCAAATACCCACTTGCAGCCAATAACTTTATGGCCCTTCGGTACCGCTGCTTTCTCCCATGTATCGTTGTTAACTAAAGCGTTGTACTCCTCCTGCATAGCGCACCACCATTCATGCGCCTGCTTGCTGTTCATTGCTTCTTCAACTGATACTGGTACTTTAACATTTTCAGTATATGCTAAGTTTACTGCACTTTGTTGTTTTCTTGGTCTGCCAGGTAAACCAGTTCTAATTAACCGTGGCCTACCACGCCGCATCTGCTGATGTTCAGGACAATCGCGCATTTCATCATCGATTGAACTGTTACTCTCTACAGCGTCTTCATAATCGGACTGCTCTTCTTGTTCTGCTACATGTTGAATCGGATCAGCTCCTTCCAATGTAAACTGTGCTACCTCCATTGGCGAAAAATGTTCACCCTTATTTTTCCCCATCAAAATTGTTTCGTCGAATTTTACATCGCGTTTAACAATTACTTTTCGCGTTTTTGTATCAAAGAGGCGATATGCTTTCGATGCACTGTCGTACCCTACCATGATGTACTCGTCGCCTTTTTGCTGAAATTTGCTATGCTGCGATTTGTTCAAGGCTATCGCAAGACATCCAAACACTTTGAAATGCTTTACCACAGGCTTTCGTTCAACCCATATTTCGTATGGAGTAACACCATCCAGCGCTTTAGATGGCGACCGATTTCGAATGTACACTGCACAATTTATTGCCTCTGCCCAGTAACTCTCACTCAGCCCTGAATGTACCAGCATACAACGCGCCATCTCTACCAGCGTTCTGTTAGCACGTTCTGCCACACCATTCTGCTGTGGAGTATATGGGACTGTGAGCTGGTGCCTTATGCCACATTCACCCAAAAATCTTTCAAAATTATTATTAACATATTCACGGCCATTATCCGTGCGTAATGTTTTTATTTTGTTACCGGTTTGTAACTCGACCATTGCTTTAAATAATTTAAAGTTTTCAAACACTTGGTCTTTTGTTTTCAAAAAATATACAAACACCGACCTCGATTTATCGTCTATAAAGGTCAGAAAATATCGTGACCCACCGTGCGATTGCGTACTAAACGGACCACAAACATCCGAATGCACCAAGTCTAAAATGTTTTTTGCACGATTTTCTGAAGCTACAAACGGTTGAGAACATATTTTGCTCTTAACGCATGACACACACACAATATCGTTTGCATTTGATATCGAATCTATTCCATTCACAATGTTTTTATTTGAAAGTTCACTTAGGCTTCGAAAATTAATATGCCCATATCTATTATGCCACATTACAGTATTTTCGGCTCTAGTTAAATTACACGACTGTATTTTGTCTCGTATTACATACAAACTATTTTCTTTATTTGCTTTAAATATAATAGAATTGTCTTCTTTATCTCGCACTACTGCACAACCATTTTCGAATGTTGCTTTAAACCCTTTCTCATCAATTTTTGGTATTGATATAAAGTTCATTTGCAAATCTGGTACATACAAACATTTCGTCAGTTTAAAATTCCAACCAGACGTTTTTACAACAACGTCGCCAATGCCTTTGGCATCAACGGAGTATTTTCCTGCTAATTCTATTCTTTCGCTATGCTCGTTCATTCGCACAAATAAGTGTTCATCTGTACACATATGCGACGTCGCGCCGCTGTCGATACACCAAACGTTAGAATTCTGCTGCTGCCGCTTTGCCTCCGCAAAAATTGCTAACGATTTCTCCTTTGCCTTCTCTTCTCTGCACTGTGCCGCATAATGCCCCTTCTTACCGCAGTTGAAGCATTTGAAGTTGCGCTTCGCTTTGCTCCTACTGTGTTCGGTTTGCGCACTCGTTCTTTCTCCATCGCTGCGATTGTTACTAAGCGTTTTGGTTTCGTTGTATTTCTTTGAATTTTCGCGTGCAGCGCATGCTTGTGTGTTTTCGAAACCGTTATGGCTCGCGTCTGTACAGTTGTCTCTGCGACGCTCGCCTTCTTCCGTTACTTTTATTTTCAACGCGTCCAATTTTGGCAAATTATCCCTTGCTTCCAATGCTACTACAAGGTTCTCGTAACTTCCAGGTAAGCTTGCCAATAGCATGATTACCAATAGCTCTTCTTGTAACTCGATGGTTACTTCTGCCAACTCGTCGACAATTTTTGAAAATGTATTCATATGCTCGCGCACATCTTCGCCCTCAGACATTCGTAGACCAATCAGCCTCTTAAACAGTGAGACTTTTCGTACGGGACCACTTGATTTGTTTAAATCTTTTAGCGCTCTCCACACTTGTGGCGCTGTTGTACACTTTTTTATGTGATTAAGGCTGGTTGCTTTTACACACAACATTATAGTTGCGATCGCTTTATTGTTTTTCACCAACCATTCTGCCCTATTCTCCGCTGTTTCCTTTAACTCTTCGGAAACCACTGGCCACAAATCTTGATGCACAAGAACACTACGCATTTGCAGACACCAAGTGTCATAATTGCTTGCGTCTAGTTTTTCGATGTTGAAATTCATTTTTTCAGTCATTACTACACTTACGATTTTTCGCAAAAAAACTGTTCACGGTTTGCTTAATTTATTTCGCGGCACTATTTGTAACGTTTTACAATTATCCGCGTTGTTACTGCCCAGCCTGCGTTTGGCCTGGGCCCATAACCTGTTGACGAAATAAATTGAAAGCCGACGATGTTTGTTCAACGATGTTTATTCAACGAAAGTTTATTAGCAATTAATTTGTATAGACAGAGTTTCGGTATTCAATAAAATAGAAAAGTACTGACTTAGAATATTCGAACATACGAGTGTTGCCAGAGTTTATATTATATATTCAACAATATATATAAATAAATATACACCCGCCGCTACATACCTGCATACGAATAGCGCACCCATTCGTTTATATTTGTTGGTGACAAAATTTGTTGGCGAACAGCGCGTCAAAAGACAATTAACCAGTAGGAAATTAAAAAGGTGACCCAGTAGGAAAATGTGCAAAACCCTACAAATTTTTTATTTATCGATTTTTTTTCTACGATTCATCGGAAATTTAATAATTTCGCATCAACATTAACAATCGGACACCATCGAGATAAGAACAAGCCAATTAATTTGAAATTTTGAAAATAAATAAATCACTATACAAAAGTTTTTTAAAGTTTGTTTTCTTACATTTTCGTAACCCTACGCGACTCATTTTCTCATTTAACCCAAAAATCAAAGATATTTTACCCAAAAATGGAAATGGAGGATTTCAAAATCACAACAACAGATTTGATTGAATTCGTGGAAGACCATCTTCAGACCCAAAGTGAAGATGATTCGGTCTATACCCTAGAAATTAAAAGGGTCGAACTAAATTCGCTCTATGAAAAAGCAAAGCGCTCATACGATGCGATCAAAAGAATTTCTCGCGAAAGTCATGAAACCATCGATTTCTTTAAAGTGAAAGAAAAATATCAAAAAAGTTATCGAATGTACCTCTCTTGCTTAGCTTCCATCAACGAAGATGTAGATGCGCGTAAAACACAAGTGTCAACCCAACCCATTAAGGAAAGGACTTCAGAAGCCACAATGATGGATTTCGCTCCTGCAGTTCACCTTCCACCATGCGACACCGACATCTTTTACGGAGATTACACAACTTGGCCCACCTTTCGGGATATGTTTACAGCCCTGTATATCCGTAACCCAAGGATTAGTAACGTTGAAAGACTCTTTCACCTTACTCAGAAGACCCGAGGAGAAGCAAGAGAGGTTATTCAAAACGCACCCCTAACAAATGATGGTTTCATACTCGCCTGGAAAAATTTAGTCGACCAAATACGAAAATAAGAGGTTACAGGTAAACACCCAATTAAAGACCCTTTTTAACCTACCCCAAGTAACTCAGGAAACAGGTTGTGCTATAAAAAGCTTACAACGTTCGGTCAATAACGTTTTAACCATTTTACACAATCTTGAGATTGACACACAAAGCTGGGATCCGATATTAATATATCTTTGTAGTTCTAAACTACCTAAACAAACTCTCGAAATGTTTGAATATACCCTAGCAGACAATTCAGATATACCGACGTGGTCAAATTTCGACAATTTTTTAACCCACAAATACAAAACCCTCGAATCTGTTGGAAACTTCAAAGCTTCAGTAGCAAAATTACCCCCATTCCACACCGGTGCAGTTAAAAGAACAGATGAAAAGAAATACAACACTTTTCATGCAAACGTGGCTGAAACGCCAATTGCTAGACCCTCTAATACCCAAAGAAAGAATAATTTCAACTTTACTCAACATAATATAGATACAGAAAGCTGTAAGCTCTGTAAAAAGCAGCACCCTATTCGAGAATGTCCCAAATTTCTCGCAATGAATGTGGAGCCACGTATCTCCACAATCAAAAAATATGGTTATTGCTATAACTGCTTGGCCATATCACACAGCTACAAGAACTGTGTGAGTAAATTCTCGTGTCGTAAGTGTCACAAAAAACACAATACTCTGATACACAGAGAATCCAGCTTTCGACCTGAATCCACTCCAGAAATACCAAACGTCACTAGTTCGAACCATGAAAATGCTTCAAGTACCGCACTACCCACCCAAAGCACAAATACAAATCGGCAAGCCTACACTACAACTATACAGTCCACTATATCATCAACCCAAGACCCACCCAACCCAAGTAGAAAGCAGATATTACTCGGTACTGCAATGGTTCAAATAGAACATAATGGCCAGCGATATTCCGCGAGAGCCCTTATTGATTCAGGATCGGAAGTCACATTTATATCTCGAAGACTTCAGAGAAGCTTGGATATACCCACCCACTCTGTATCAGCCCAAGTGACCGGACTAAACAATGCAGTTTCAGCAACACCAACGAGTATTTGTGAAATCACGCTTTGCTCACCCTTAAACACAAATTATAAGCTATCAGCACAGGTATTTATACTAAATAGCCTAACTGATAATTTACCCTCATACCCCATAGATCCAAAGCAGTGTCTTAAAAATCTTGGATTCACTTTAGCCGACACCCAATTTCACAAACCCAGACCCGTTGATATACTAATCGGTAGTGATATCTATCCAAGTATTTTACTCAATGGAGTAAAGAGAAACGTACTAGGTTCACTCTTAGCTCAAGAGACTGAATTCGGATGGATATTGTCCGGACCCATAACCCAACCCTCCCAAAATTCCACCATAGTATCATTTCACAATAAAGTGAATCCCGAGAGTCTTCTCACACGTTTTTGGGAGGTGGAGGAAATCCCAAAGGAATCCGTAGTTTCCAAATCGGACCAAATTTGTGAGGAGATTTTCCAAAAAACTACCCGTCGTAATCCAGATGGGCGCTATATAGTAACCCTACCCTTCGAAGAACCCGACAATATTGACATCGGGCACTCTAGACATATAGCGTTGGCCCAATTCCTCAGAAATGAACGAGCTTTACTTAAAAAACCCGAAGTGAAAGCAGAATACGACAAAGCAATCATGGAATATTTGGAACTCGGACAAATGAAGAAAGTAGAATACGACCCTTCTGGTAAAACGACCCAATATTACTTACCACACCACGCGGTCATTAAACCCGACCGTATAACCACGAAATTGCGTGTGGTATTTAACGCATCTTGCCCCACGTCAAATCACAAAAGCTTGAATGACGTCTTACATATCGGGCCTACTTTACAGAAAGACCTTGTCATTCTGATCACAAATTGGCGACTCTTCCAATTCGTTTTTAATGCGGATATTCAGAAAATGTACCGGCAAATACTCGTAGACCCTAAACACACTCGGTTCCAAAGGATATTATTTAGGAAGTCCCCGGAAGACACAATAGAAGACTTCGAATTGTAAACAGTCACGTTCGGCATAAATTGTGCACCGTATCTAGCAATCCATACCCTCATGAAACTTGCCGATGATATAGAAGAAACCCACCCATTAGCAGCCAAAATACTTCGCCAGGAAATGTATGTAGACGATGTTTTAGCCGGAACACATGACCTGACCACGGCAAAGTCAGCACGAGATGAACTCATTTCCGCTCTGAAGACCCCAGGATTCGCTCTGCGAAAATGGACCTCCAATGACCCACACATTCTGAAAGGACTTCCACAGGATCATCTTTTAGAGACAGAAACACTCAACCTTTCGGAACCCGAGAACACCAAAAACCCTGGGCATTCGATGGAACTCCAAAAAGGATTAATTTTTCTTCCTCGTCAATCCAATGGAGAAAAAACCCG